>NW_026067907.1:4947701-4972574 GCF_014885135.2 Alexandromys fortis
CGTAAAGAAAAGATGATTGACACAGAAAGCTACCGTTTATCCATACAGCAATTCTATGTGTGTCTATAAAAGGTATTCCTTTCTCAAAGCACTTTCCTTCCATCTCATGAAAATGGGCTATACACTTTCTATTAGCACTGCTATCCTCCTGGATTTCGTACTAATCAACATACAATTAGAGCTGGCTCCCTCTTGCCACATTTCACCTGCGTGTCACATTCATGCTGTATGTTCAACCCTTTCTAGTCTAGATCCAAACACTGATGGTTCCTATCACCAACGAGGTAAAGGTGAGTTCACTCTTTTGATGATAATTATGATTTACATCTTTAGGCAGAATTCTATTTTTCCCTAGCTCACTGCCTTGTGGGTGGAATGTTTAGAGTAAGTTGGATTACTGGGAAATTGGTCTTTTTTATATGCATCCTACTTATGGGGGGAAGAAAAAATAGTGGTAGTTCAGATTCCTATCGTTTAACTAGAGAAAATCGTAGGGTGGGTAAAATCTGCATACACACAATGGGGAAGAAATAGTTTGTCAAGAGGTAAACAGGGATGAGGGGTAATGTCTATAGAGGTACCTTAATCTACAAAATGAAGTGGAGAATTAGTGCAATCAAGCTTGCTTTCCTTTCTCCCTCCCCCCATTTCCCCCACTCTCCTCACTTCAAAGAGAAGTACTATATGAATAATTGAAGCAAAGGGGAATTTTTTCCTTGAATAATTCAGGAAATTGCCTCAATTTTCCTCTTTGCTCTTTACCGCATTTACTAGTGTAGAGTTAGGCCACATCTACATAATGAGGTCTCTCTTTCTATTATGCAATCAACAAGGTGTTTATTCTCTTTGGCTTTAATTTTCCTATCGATTATATGATGCTTAACCGTATCGATCATATATTGATCCAATTTCTTAAGGAAGAGAAAAAAATATAGCTAGACTAATCCTCCTGGTCTTATCTGAACTTCCCCCTTCCTCTCTGGGCTCTTATTACCTGAATCAAGTAACTGAGGTTTACAAAATTCTCTTCAATTACTGTATTTTTATTATAGTTATAGGGTTGATCTAATCCATTAATACACGAGCAGGATGTTCATTGAATTCTGGTGAGAATGGGTGGGATCATACTAAGAAGCAGCTTTTAAAACGCCATAATTCTGGGTGTGGTGTTTACAGGCCTGTTCGCTAAAATCGGGAGCTGAAGGGAAGAAGTTCGCTAATTCAAGATCAGTCTGAGCTACTTAAGAAGACGCTGTCTCAAAAAATTAGGGGCCAAAAAGATGAAAAAAGCATTAGAACATAGATTGGCACAGCCTATATTCTTGTCTCATTGTTATAACCAAACACCTGACAGGAAGCAGCTTAAGGCAGAAAAGAGTCTTGCTACTCTTGGTTTGAAAGTTCAGTTCATCATGGCAGGGAAGGCATGGCAGTGAGAAAGGCTTGTGGCTGTGGGAGCAGGAACATGAGGCCGCCTGCTCACATCTTGGCGGGTCAAGAAGCAGGAAAGGGGGGATAGTGACCTTCTGATACCTTTCTTCTTTTTCTCTTCTCATTCAGTCCAAAACAAAAACCCATATGATAGACTACACCTTAGAATCTCCTCTCAAATGTCCTCAGACATACCTAAACATGTGCCTTATTTTTTTATTCATTCAAACTGATCATCACAAACCTGTTAGAGTCTGCTTTGGAACTCTGGTTTCTAGTGTAGACATTTCATTACTTCGTCATTAGATGCTTTGCTTAATTTAGTGAGCTTAGTTTACATAGAGGTAACAATAACTTTTATGAAACCAAGTCTCACAAATAGATTCCTGTGTCGGTCAAGATTACCTCTTGTTATTTCAAAGTACTTCAAAATACTTGATGTGGATACAGATACTTCAACCTATCTTTGGGCTCTTGCTTTGTGTGTTATGGAAATGCTCCTACCTCACTGTGGATAAGCATGTCTCCCTTATGCATTAAACATTTGGAAGTGGACACCACAATGTGCTTGGACCGGCACTCCCTCTGGACAGTACAGTCTCCTGACTGAGAGGAAAAATTTTCTGCCCATCGCCAGAAGTGACCCTTCTCTTACTCTACGGGGCATGGCTGGATCATGCCTGGCCCAGCAGGGGATACTTTATTAAATGTGCAGTGTGGGAAGGGGGGTTCACTCTGGGACGGCCCTTTCACCATCACAGTTCAACAGCTTGTGAGTTCCTTCTTGCTGGTTCATTTCTTAATTGAATTTATTTTCCTTTGTCTTTCCTCGCTTTCTTTCTCTCCCACTCCCACCCCTGTTTTCAATTCTTATTTCTTTGCTCCTGTTCTTGGTATCACTATTTCTATTTAATTTTCTTATTGTGAATGGACTTCCTGGAGGGCCGACAAGATGGGCCAGAGGTTAAGAGCATGTATTCTTCATGTAAGAACCTAAATTCAGTTCCCAACACCCATGTTGGGCAACTCACAACTGCCTGTAACTCTAGCTCCAGGGATTCCAACACCCTCATATGGCCTTTGCAAGACCCTCACAAACCACACATATATAAAATATACACATAATTTAAAAATTAAATGAACTTTAAAAAATTCTCCCTTGTATTTTACCCAACCTAAGCCTATTGCTATTTCAAAACACACAGCACTGTATCTAACTAGGAACGTCCCTCCGTTAGGCCACGCTTATCTAGATGGATTAAGGAATGTTTTTCTCATTTGTCAGCCCCTGTTCAGCCCTCAGGAGGAACCAGTCTCACATACTCTCAACCTCTTTAGTTGTCAGGACTCCTGGTCAGGTTAACTTTGGAACCCCACCTTTGGGATCATCAGTATATTGGTTAGCTTTGCCATCGCTGTAGCAAGGTACCTGACCGACACAACCTATGTGAGGAAAGACGTATTTTGGCCCATGGTCTCAAAGGGCTCAGCTAGATTGCTAGACTCTGTGCTCTTGAGCAGAGCATACTGGTAGTAGAAACACATAATAGAGAGCAGTCACTCCCATAACAGTGGACTGGAAGCAAAGAGCAGGATGCCATTGTCTAGTCAGCCTTCTGTTCATTCCTGCTCAGGGAATCCTCTCTGAAGAATCCATCCCAGACACACCCACCAAAGGTGTGCCTCACCATTCTCCCGGGCAATGCTAAGTCCAGTCTAGTTGCAAATTGCATAAGCTCCCAGGGCCTCGGTGTATGCCCCTGTAATGTGGGGAATGTCATCCTTGTGTTGGAAAGATGAGGTAAAGCCGTGACTAAGAAGCCTCCAGCATGGTCCTGACAAAGACGCATCAGCTCGAGTGTAGGGGCCACCTTCACAAGCCCAGCCATCCACCAGACAATGCATTCCAGTGATCTCCACATCGTCTCACAGCCAAACCTGGGGTGTGCCTCTGTGATCACACCCTCCAGATAAGATTGGTGAGAGCCAGGAAAGTGCACTAGTGTAACTTCTGGGGTGGGGAACAAATAAGAGTATACAAGTCCACATGTAAGCATGTGTGAGCCTAGGTGTGGAGACCAGAGGTCAAGGTCAATGTTATTGTCTTCCTCAACTGCATTCCCCCTTATTGTTCTCACAGGAACTGGAGCTTTCCAGTTCTGCAAAACAAATGGCCGACAAGTCCTGGGGTTCTTCTACTCTCTCCTCCAGCACCAAGACTATAAGCCCTCATCAGTACCTCCAGCTTTTTCTGTGGTTGTTGGAGATGCATCCTCTGGTCCTCATCTTTGCAAGGAAGCACTCTTCCGACTGAGCATCTTGCCAGATCCTCCATCAATGACAACCATAACCACAAGCATTGGTGAGCACTGGCTCTACAGAAGACTCAGTGATGGAGAACCTGGTGAGCCTTGTGGCTTCCATATCTGCATCCCAGAGTGCTATCTCAATCCCTAGGCAGCTTTCTTTGCCTGTTTCAGAACTGTAGAAACTAAATTTGAGGTGCAGTGAGGACGGAAATAGCTATCCTGTCTTTACCAACAGAAATAAGAGTCATATTAGGAGCAGTAGGAGAAGACACCAAGTCTCCACGCCTGCGGAGAGAATATGCATGTAATAAATGCAAAGCCAGGCAACGCTGCCAGCCTGCGCATCCCTCTCCCAATACCCAAATTTTGATTAATGGGTCCCAACAGGGGACTTCCAGGGACTCATCACAATGTAGGTTACAGACTTTGGCCACGGGCTAATGCAGACATTTTCACATCACTCACGGTTGAATGTCTTTGAAAGTTTAACCTCTGGTCTACTATGGCCTAGTGTAAATGGGTAATCAGACCTGCAAGTATTAATTAAACTCGTGGTTCTATTTATTGTAGGACTCTGGGGATTGAGCAGACAGCAAATAGCAATAAGTACTTCTGAATGTTCTCTTTGGCTTAATTACCGTTCCATAGTTAGTCCATCAAATTGATATACAATCAACAAGGCTGTACTTACTCCACAGCGTTCATTTAGACAGAGAATGTGCCAAGTCTGCCAACAGCTCTCTCTTATATTGCCAGAGCCTACTAGAGGACTCAGGACAAGATAGACCTGAGGTGGTCTTTTGTCCAGTCTACACATAGCAGCTTGGTAGGAATGCTTCTCCCGGATAGCATCTTTCTATTTAGATACAACCTTAATTAGCAGTGAATGGTTCTCCTCACTAGCCATGCCATCAAAGCCAGCCTACACAGGGAGGACCAAAAGAAGAGCAGAATTGTCGGCTTCATAAGACTTCATAGACAGCCAGCACTGATAATTATAAAATTATGGATTCCTGAAATCTAAAGGGACTTGGGGAGTTATCTGTTTTAGTGGCCTTATTGTACACAAGATGAAACTGAAACGAAGGAAGGAAAGTGGTGGGACCAGGGTCACACGGGGTCTGAATAAGAGAATGTGGGCTGCAATCAAGAGGCCCTCTCAGGCTATCTCAATTAGGTGAAGGGTGATTTACTTGGAGAGTGTATTGACTCTGGGGATCTAGTCAGGGCATTTCATAAAGTCAAAAACTATTGGGGTCCCCGCTCCACTGTTCCTCCTACGTATCTGTTTACTCCTTGTATCTGGCAACTCTTGATTTCTGTCCCTCATGACTTCAGTTGCTGTGTGGCTCTAGCTGCCATTGTACTGACATCTGATCACAACCTCAATGCCCAACAGCTCCCATGTATCTTCCAGCTCTATAAATTATAGACTTCAGTGTCTTGTCTACCGTTCAGGCATGAGGATACAAAGAGCTAGGAGTATGGACCACCTATTCCCACCTTCTGTATACACTGGGGTGGGAAGGTCTCAGCAAAGTTATAGGACAGAGAGCCCGACATGGTAGAAGCACCAACAATAAACAGAGATTTTCCAACTCTGTACCCAGAACCCTTCCCACTTGCTCTCTTAATACCATCCCTATGTTAGTCCAAGGATTACTCTTCCATTGAGAGGAGCCAGGATTCATGGCTGGAATTACTAAAGTAGTGGAGTATAATGTGGCCTTAGAATAGCCACATATAAAACAGGAAAAAAACCATAGTAATAAGTTTTTTGATGTTGAATCCCTATTTATAAATACTAAGAAGAAGGAAGGGAATGAGAGAGGGAAAGAGGGAGAAAAGAATAGAGAGGGAGAAAAAGAGGAAGAGGAGGGAGGAAGAGGAGAGATAGAGAGGAGAGAGATAATATCAAAGATAAACAAAAGTAACTGGAGCTCTGACCCCACACTTCCTTCAGCACACACCCATGGAAACAATGTGCTTTTGCTTCACGGAGGTCCCTCGCCAGGTAGAGCCATCCAAGTGATGAGCAGAATGTCGTAAAATTGCCTCCGTCCATTTGATCCAGTAATAATATGCATATTTTACCCTCTGGTAACAGAACGACTTCAGCCCGAGATGAGCAGTCAGGGGGGAACAAGCTGTACTGTTTGAGATCCAGAGGTTAGCTATCCCTCTGCCTCTTTTCTCCTGTCCCGTCCAATTTCCTTAAACTTAGCAAATGAGGCCAGGAACAAGTTCATTCATATTGCTCTTTCCTCAGCTGCCTCTTTTCATCCTCCCTATTTGAAGAGGAAGCATAAATGATCCCAAGCAGATAGTGATGGGAAAATGTGTAATACAAACATCAAAAACTCGAATTGCTCTCAAGTCAGGTCTGTAGGAAAGGGGCTGAACTGGAGGTCAGGGGAAGTGAGCTCTGGTACTGGGTGTGGGACAGTCCAAGTGGGGTGTCACTTTGGTCCTGAGTGTACAGCATGCAGTCGGTAGTCTCTTGATCTCTTTTCAAGGATGCCCCGTCATGCTTTCAGCAGACTGAGTCCATCTGGACTTCCTATTCATCTCTGGAGCCAGGCCACGTGGCCATGCTGCTCTGTGACTTAATGAGCTTACACCAGTGAGCTGGCTCTGGGCTCTCCCCTCTGGGGTCAGTTGGCTTGTGTGGGCCGTTCACTTCCTGTCACCTGATGCTCAGCAGAAAACAGGGAATTGGTTATGTAGGAGTCCCCTCTGTGTGCTGTAATTACCATTAATGAATAAAGAAACTGTTTTGGACCTATAGCAGGGCAGAACTTATGCTGGCAGGCAAAGCTAGGCTGAATGCTGGGAAGAAGAAGGCCAGAGTCAGAGAGACGCAATGAAGCCACCAGAGTCAGACATTCCGAACCTTTGCTGGTAAGCCACTGCCACATAGCAATATACAAATTAGTAGAAATGGGTTAAATTAATATAAGAGTTAGCCAGTAAGAAGCTAGAGCTAATGGGCCAAGCAGTGTTTTAATTAATACAATTTCTGTGTGATTATTTTTGTTCTGAGACTGGTGCTCTCTATGGACACTCCCCCCAAAGAAGTACACTGTTGGCTTAGCTTTTCGTGAGGAGGTGTGAGTAAATATCTATTCACCCCAGACAAGGCACCAAGGACAGACTGAAGAACAATGAATTGGTAAGCCAATGAGCATGAGGAGATGTCACTTACATGAATATGGATGACATCGTAATGGTTACATCACTAAGAAGTCTCACCCTAGCAAGGGTGGTCACCTCCCAAAGCTGCATAGGTGCCTCTGCCTATCTGTAAATCTCTCATCCTCTATAGAGTCTAGCACCTACCATGATACAGCTGGGGAGGAAACAGAGCAGAGGGGCACCTGAGAGAGGATGTATAATCCCAGGTAAGGGTCTAATGGCTTCCTCCACCCCGTTTTCTGGGAGGGATTGTCAATACATCTGATCTGATGTGTGGGTAGTCACTGCCGCTTTCATAAAGAATATAGTCGCCATGCTATGCCCAAGGACAGCAGTCCACAAGTATGAAAGCCACACACTTAAGAAGCTTAGTTAACCACCTAAAGCCTACCCCTGAAGCTGGTCCTGGTTCATAAGCCCCCGAGTGATTCTGGAACTAAATTATCCAAGGCATTTCGAGTGTGGGATGCAGGAAGGGCTGGAAATACCCATTGTCCCCAGATCCACCTACCGTAGGAAAGAATTTCAGCCATTTGGGGTACATGAGACATCAACTCCATCTTTCCTCTTATTGACGGGCCCGAGAGCTTGAGACAGCTGTCTGTGGCCAGAGAGTCTAGGGCTGAAATTCCAGCCTGTGTCCTCTCACTTCGGCAGGAGGTCAGCTGGTACTTGAGCTGAGCTTCACCCAGCTCTCCAGCTCCTTCCTCAGGAGTCCTCTCCATCCTCGGGTGTTCATTGCTAAGATTTCTGACTTAGCAGGTGGCAGGACCTAGTCTGGGGAGCCCTGAGGTACTGTAAGGGAGACTAGATGCCCCCCTGGGCTGTGTTGGGTGCTATTCTAGAAGCCAGTGAGCAACGACTGAGGCTAACATTCTGGGACCACGTGTGGCTTCACCTCAAAAGGTCCAAGAAAGCAACCCCTGCCAATGGCACCTAATGGCACCACCAGAATGCGAGCAAAGCCAGCCAATACAAGCACGGGAAAGGCACGGCCTCTCATTCGTGAGCGCTCTCTCTAGCTTTCAAAAATAACAGAGTTCATTGATGGCCCGCCGCACCTGAAGCCTGAGGCTTTTTGATGAGAATACTACCGAGTGACATCACATTCCATAAATCACACACACATAAGAACGCTGGAAGCATTTTCTCAAATTTGAATAAATTCCAGATTTTTTTTTCTCTCTTTTTTTCCAGGCTGGTTGAGCAGTAGGTGTCTGGGTGGGTGAACTGAATGACAAGCTAGTGAGAAATGTTCCTCCCTCAAAAAAGGAAAAAAAAAGGAGTCAGAGAGATATCATTTGGGGAAGTGACAGGTAGATCGTACAGTAGGGTTTAAATCTGTCAGAATCCTGAATTCAGAACAGCCCAGGCACAGAGGGAGGAAGGTGAATCCTGCTAACCTCGATCTGCACTAGGTTTTCATCTCAGGCTAATTCCCAGAGGGACCTCCCCATGGCTCCCCCTGTTAACGTCCTGCAGCCAAAGGCAGACCTCAACAGCGCTGTGGCACTGCAAACTCCTGAGTGGGAGGTTTGTCCCCTAGAAAGTCCTCCTCCTCAGCCTCGCCACACTCGCTGTGACCACCTCTCAGAGATCTCTTCCACTTGTCACCTTAGGAAGGAAAGTGGGCGTGGCCAGAAATGCAGAGTCTGCAAAATGAGAGCGTGGAAAAGCCATGGGCGTGATGGAAAACTTCCTGAGAACAAAATATATCTACACACACACACACAGACACATGAATGCATATACACAAATGCTCCTATACACACGTACAGATACACATGTGCATGCACACAGACCCCTAGACACACAGAGAGAAATATACATACAGAAACAGATGCAGACACAACACACATACAGATATGATACACAAATACATGCATACTGAGAGATACCCAAATACAAACAGACAGAGAGAGAGAGAGAGAGAGAGAGAGAGAGACCCAGAAACACACAGACTTACAAATACACACAGAGAGACACAAACACAAAGAGAGACATTCAAGCACACACACACACACAGACACAAACACAGAGAGAAACATACAAGCACATACACACATACACACTGAATCCAGGCTTTGAAGGAGACATTCATGGCGCAGCTTTCAAGTGTTTTGAAAAGCCCGAACTCTGTCTGCCCTACTTAGGCAGTATTCTTATCCATGTCTCCAGTGGAGGAGCTGTATATTTAGCACATGGGAATGGCGCACCCCCCATACCCACTTTGTGTTTAGAGAGCACAGCATTTTTGCCTTTTCTCACCCACCCTCCCCAACTGTCTCCATGACAGTGGATATGTAAGTTAAACACCCTATAAAAACCCATGCGTTCCAGGAATTCTGCAGAAATGCGTCCCCATGCTTGCTGGGTGCGTGGGCTAAGCGGCTCAAAAGGAAAGGACCAAACGCAGCTGATCCGTGTTTGTTCATCTCCGCTCAGTTGGCTAACCAGCTGCCTGGCTCATCTGTTGGTGATGCACAGCCGAGATTTACAGAGGCTCCAACGTGCAAACGACATAAATTTAATCCAGGAGAGGCTGTGTGTGTGAAAGGAAGGGCAGGGCTGAAGCTATTATCTCGCTGACTCAAGCCAAAATAGACATTAGTTTCAATTACCTGCATTTTGGGGAGGAAGCCTTTTTAACCTTCACTATCAGGATAATCACCTCAACTCTCACCTTCTGTCTGCACTCAAAACTGCAAAGTTTTATTCCTTTGTAACAGTCGCCTTGAACCTTTCGGAAGTGGTGGTCACGGAGGTAAGACACACACCATGCAGGTAAAGACTGCACTGCAGAGGCTACATGTGGCTCACTCCACAGGTGTCCTCCAACACAGGATGTCACATCACACATCAGTGAGATTCAAATTTTTGGACGGTGTTGCAAACAGCAAAGGCCAGCTTCAGGGAACTGGGCCACTGTTTCATGAACGCTGAGCAATCCGTACCCAAGGTCTACTGTTTCTGTCTTTTAGGCAGAATGTCTTCCTAACCCTACCTATTTTCACTGGCTAGGGAGGAGATTGTTGAAGAGGAAATTAATATGAAAATAACGACATGGGGTCTAAATGTGCAAAATATGGGGTGTGTATGTGTCAAACATGGGGTCTGTGTATTTTAGTCACGGGGTCTCCATGGGTTAGAAGTCTGCCGCGTTGTGTCCCTTTCTCTCTCAATGCTTGGGGCAAAGTGAGTATTCTCGTCAACTGTGCGATTTCATCACTCCTGGCCTCAACTTTTCACTATCCAAGGTGAGGGAAGGTTCCAGGGTCCAGGGTGAGCTTGCGTGTATCGCCCAGAACCCTTGTTCCTTTTGGCTGTGGCTATGGGGAGTCAATTCCTGTACATGACATCAATGGCACCATTGTCATCGTTATGATCACCAGAACCAGCATGGTTGCATAAGGATCTGTGGTAACTGACGGTCTTAGTTAGGGTTTCTATTGCTGTAAAGACACGCCATGACCACAGCAACTCTTACAAAGGCAAACATTTCATTGGGACTGGTTTACAGTTCAGAGGTTCAGTCCATTATTGTCATGGGCAGGAAGCATGGAAGTATGCAAGCAGACATGGTGTCGGAGAAGGAACTGAGAGCTCTACATCTTGATCCGCATGCAACAGAAAGTAAACTATGTATCGCACTGGGCATAGCTTGAGCATGTGAGACCTCAAGTCCACCTCCACAGACATACTTCCTCCAACGAGGCCACACCTACTCTAACAAGGCCACACCTCCTAATAATGTCACTCCCTATGGGCCAAACTAACACATGAGTCTATAGAGGCCATACCTATTCAAACTACCATGCTGACTCAATTTAACATGCATGTCTTCCTCTGCCCCTCAGCCTTGCCTAGGACCCCATCATACTCCCCAGAGCTTGCGCTTTCCTGACCATAAGTCATCCTCGCTCTTCTCAGGGAAACTAAAGCCCCATTTCTATGCAGCACTGCTGAGCCAGAGCTCCATTCATCCTGCACAGCCCAGCACTGATAGATGGGAATACACACATAAAGGTGGGGAGACAGCTCAGTCAGTAAGTGCCCACTACACAAGCATAACGTCCTGAGTTCGATACCCAGAACCCTCATATGATGTGGGAGTCCCCACTGTATTCTGTGAATGCTATGGGTTAATAAAGAAACTGTCTTGGCTTATGATAGGGCAAAAGAATAGAGCTAGGCAGGGAAAACTAAACTGAATGCTGGGAGAAGGAAAGCAGATTTTAGAGAAGCCATGTATCCCTGCCAGATAGAGATGCCAAACCTTGCCGGTAAGCCACATGGCGATATACAGATTAATAGAAATGGGTTAAATTACGATGTAAGAGTTAGCCAGTAAGAAGCTAGAGCTAAGGGGCCAAGCCGTGATTTAATTAATACAGTGTCTGTGTGGTTATTTTGAGTCTGGGCAGCTGGGAACAAACAATCAGTCTCCTACAACATCATAGAAAAAAAACAGCATGCATAATAATACACATATGCAAAGCCGGTGCTAGGGGACAGACAGAGGAGGCCACTGTAGCTCACAGGTCAACCAGCCAAGCCTGCTTGGTAAACTCTAAGCCAGTGAGAGGCTCTGTATAAAACTACACAGCACCTGAGGAGCAACCGAGATTGTCATTTGGCTTCTACATGCATGTGTACTGACAGGCACACACATGTACACACACACACACACACACAAAGAGAGAGAGAGAGAGAGAGAGAGAGAGAGAGAGAGAGAGAGAGAGAGAGACATATGTATAGAAAACAAAATTCTGAATCTTTCTCCCACTTCCATCCAGCACTCTGATCCAGGACTTCCCAACCACAAGACTGGAAGAAATCTGCCTCCGTAGGCAAGTCACCCAGTTTATACCGTCTTTCATGGTGGCCCTGGAGGCTAGGGTAAACCTCCACTCTCACCCACCTGCCCCTCGTGGACCCCATATGCCTCCTATGTGTTAGTAGCATTCCCACACACTCATCCCCATATCTGAGCTCATTTACTTCCTGAAGTATCAGGCTTGCAATGACAGAGCAAGAAGCTAATATGTGCTTGCTGTCTGGGGCCAGTTCTTGTTAAGACCCTGTGCCCTACAGTTAAACAACCATCGTGGGCAGCCTTTGCAGGTGCCTGGAGTCCTGCTAAGGCGATGGCTCTGGGGCTGGAGAGCGGAGTAAATGAAATACAGCTATGTTGGCTTCTGCTCCATTAAGAAAGGGAAAAAAATCAATGTTTGTCAAACGCAGAAGGACAAAATCAATAGCGAAAGAAATTTTATTTTCAACCTTCTAAGGGAGTATTACAAAGAAGAAAGAGTGAAAATTATTATTATTTATTGATGTATGTAGCACCTTCTGAAATCCTCAAAGTGTTTTATAGAATTACATACTGCCTTCATCCTTTCCTGCGTACAGATGGCTTTGACCTGCTTTTACACAGCCCTAGCGAGAAGGGGCAAATGCCGGAAGTACCAGGAAAACATGACGTGGGATCTATAGGATGCTTATATAAAGCCAGAGTTTGTTTACTTACTTACTTATTTATTTATAACACAAAGGGATCTCTGGTGGTGTGACAGGGACAGTACACCCTCATCTTGTGGAAAGTTCCCAAGGAGGATGGCATCATAATCCCTGTTATTTGGCAAACTGAAAAGCACAGCATAACTCCCCACCCTTCCCCAGTGTTCCTTAGTTGGAACAAGCAGTGCACTTGGGGAGAAGCAGCCACCTGCTGCCAACATCTTAATGCAGTTCCTGGCAGAGGGTTTTGATAGACGGCTTCAAAGCCGCGGATCTAAATGGCTAAACCGAACTTTCCAGGGGATGACTCGTCAGAGGCGTGAGGTGGGAACATGCAGAGCCACTGAGGGCCACAGCTGTCTGAGAAATCTACACAGGGAATTGCCAAAACAAAATCCTGCGAGGGCAGAATGAGACAAGCCTTTCTGCCTCTCTGCGCCTGTTTCCTACTCATTTGAACTTTATAATAACTCTTTGGGAAAAAAGAGGAATAGGAATTACTCACCCAGCTTCCACAGCACAGCCCCAAACCACTCAGCCTTTGGTTTTTTTTTTTTTCCAGAAGAGCTAAGAACAAATCCTAGCCTCTTAGAGTCAGAAGAAAGAGGGAATTAATTCATTAATTAATTAAAGAGGGAATTTAGTAGTTCAACCCAGGCAAAAATCACCTCCACGCGGCCCTGAGAAAGAGGTGTATTCTTTATTTGTGTATTGCTGAGACGACCCCTGACAAGCACGGCTTTGACTTGACCCCTGGTTTCAGAGGGTTCCAACTCATTTTGGAGGGAAAGATCTGATGGCAGGAGCATGTGGTCATAGCTGCTCATGTCACGGAAGGCCAGGGAAGAGAGAACATAACAGGAACCAAAAAGGGAATAGCCTTGAAACCCTTCCCTAGGGAATCACTTCTGCCAAGTAGACCCACCACCTCCTACAGGTCCTACAGCCTCTCCAAACATCACTAACTACTAGCTGGGAAACAAGTATCCACATGAGCCTACAAGGGAGGTTTCATAGTCAAACCATAGCAAAGGACAAATCTAGAAAGAAATTTACTTCCTCATAGAAATTGCATCTACTCATTTTGATGTGGGAGTCTTCTGTTTTGTGTTGATTTCATTGGTTAAATAAAGAAACTGCCTTGGCCCTTTAATAGAACAGAAAATTAGGTAGGCGGAGTAAACAGAACAGAATGCTGGGAGAAAGAAGCCAAGTCAGACAGTCGTCATGATTCTCCCACCCGAGACAGACACAGGTTAAGATCTTTCCTGGTAAGCCACCTCGTGGTGCTACACAGATTACTAAATATGGGTTAAAGCAAGATGTGAGAATTAGCCAATAAGAGGCTAGAACTAACGGGCCAGACAGTGTTTAAAAGAATACAATTTGTGTATTATTATTTCCAGGGCTAAGCTAGCCGTGTCGGATCCAGGCAGGAATGTAGCCCGCCGCTCCTTCTACAGTCCTTTGGTTATTATCTCTTGGTCATTAAAATATGAAAATCTGCTTCTGTATTAACACCCACTGCTTTCTCACTTTTGCCATCTAGAACTATCGGTTTGTCTCGCTTCCGTGTGAGGACAGCATGAGATGGGAAGTCCTTTAGGAATCCACCACTGTCGGCTCGTCAAACAGCCATCTCCTGAGTCGTGGGTTAGTGAGATAGCTCGATTGAACACACAAAATGGCAGCACTCAAGTGGGGTGCTGTAACTCACTGGCCAGCCAGTCTAGTCTGCTTATCTAACCTGGACCAATAAGAGAGTGAGAAACACAAGGTAGATGGCACCTGAAAAACACCAAGCTTGTTCCCTGGCCTCTCCATGTGTGCACGTATGCACACACACACACACACACACACACACACAGGCAGAATTGGTCATACACTGTGGTCTCCAGATATTGGATAAGTTCCAATTTCTCTCTAATTATATTAAAATGCCATGCAAAGCACTCATAAAAAATTCAGCTATCACCTGGCATCACAATGGCACGATTTCCTCCAGCCTTGCAGAAGCCATTAGACTTGCTAGTCACACATAAGGTCTTTCCCTAGGAACTGCCGGGGTCCCCACCACCAGCACCCTCGCTGTATGTGCCATTGCCGTCAGCTCTGAATGGAGTCGGGGCCAGGCTTTGAAGCCCTCCCTTCTCAGGCATAGGCTATTTCACTTGAGGCCTCGCCGCTCCTGACTCTGTTTCTTACTTACACTTCTTATCCTGCGGCAGATTTGTGGGCCACGCTTTCTACATCTTCATTTAATTCACTAAGGAACCAAACAGAGCCTGGAGCAGAGCCTGCACCGGGCGGGCACCAGTGGCTCCCTGGGTGGCTGGGACCTGTGTGTAATTCCTTGCTCTGGTGCTGCATGTGCCAACTGGTATTCCGCTCCCTTCCTCGGCACAGCTCTAGGGCCACGCACCGGCAATAGCTACTTTTAAAACTCGAGTCATTTATCCAGGCGCCTGCTGCCTTCTCTGAGTTTTGTTCATGACTCTGCAGCTGGGGCCCCACTATGGGTCCGCTATCACTTATATTTTAAATGTCACCTGAATATCTGTGTGTTAAAGGTTTGGTCCCCAGGGTGTAGCTATGGGAAAGTAGCAGAACCTTTATGACATTATGGCTATAGGGCGCTCTTTAGGTCATCTGAGGATGCCCTGATCCTCATGCTCTCTCAATTCCTGGCCATGGGGTGACAGCCCACTCCACCATGTTCCTGAACCATCATGAGTCACCCAGAAACAGGCCCAAGTCCCCAGGACCCACCAATCATGGGCTGGAATTTCCCAAACCATGAACCACCTTTTTTAACTGATCACCTCTGGTGTTCGGTTACAGTGGTGGAAATCTGAGTAATGCAGAGCCCCGTTTGCCACGTCAGCCTCCCCCAAAGCCTCGGGACTCTGATGACCTAACTTCTTACAGCTACTCTCCACAGAGCTTTGATGTCACCATTTGTCCATCCCCGTGACGCAACTTAACCTATATAAGCTTCAGCTTCTACTTGGAAAGCCTCCTCAAAACCAGCTGGCTTTGGTGTCCGCTGTCCCTTGTCCATAGGGCTATCCTCTGACCGCCTGCCACTGCATTTGCCTTCACTAAACTCCTACAAGGACGGGGGCGTGACCGCGTGGTTAAGAGTTTACCATGCTTAAGGACTGGGGCTCAGTTCCTCTAACTCCTATCAATGCCAGGCAGGCGAGGAGGCCACCCTTAATGTCAGCCTCCGAAGGTGGAGACGGGATCCCCGGCGCAAGCTGGCTATAGAGACCAGTGTCAGTGAGCTCTAGGTCCGACGGAGAGACTGGCCTCAGTACATACGGTGGGTGATTCCCGACATCAGCCACGCATGTACACTTACACTCATACACACGTGCCTACCTGCATGTGAACATATGTGAAAATGGTGGGAAGGTGTAAGAAATTTTGTTAAAATTCTTGTTAAATCCAGATCTGTAATAGCATTCTTTGGTCTATTAAGTTAGTTATGTTATTAGGAATATATTCTCTTCTCTGTGGGTTGCTAGGTTACAATACAGATGTGATCCTGCCCCTCACACACTGGACTGGGTGGTTTTCACATAGGACTGTATGATCCCATACCTAGCCTCAGCTGATTGGTCCAACAGAAGCCAATCACATCTCTTCTATGGGAACTAACATTGGAACAGTGACTGTGACTGGTGCAGCTAGCTGCTCCTCAGTGGCCAGGCCTAAGGTCCCGTTCTTGGTCCAGGAAGAAGCGACTGGAGAAGGGAGACAGACCAAAGGAAGGACTAGACGATACAGAGACCTTCAGACCAACCAGATACTAGGAGCTCAGCCTGGCCCCGTTTCCCGAGATGAGTCATGTTCTGAGTCCCGAGAGTCACCCAAAATCTTTCGAAGCAATACCCCCCTTTTATCTGGACTAGTTTAAGTTGGTTTTCAGCCATTTGCTACCCAATCCTAAGTGATGTAATGACAGGCACAAGCCCTACCCCTGGAGCCAGAGTACTCCGGGCTCTGAGGAGTTCACGGGAGGAAATACTCAAACACACTGTATCTTATCCAGAGCTCTGGGACCCCAAAACAGAAAAAAGTGAATAAATAAATGTGAGGCCATAAAAACAGGTAAGCAAAACTGTGTGTTCTCAGCAGACATCACACTCCACTGGCTTTTTCTTTTCTCTCGTTGTTTGTTTATTTGTTTGTTTTGAGACCAGGTCTCACTTTGTAACATAGGGTGATCTGGATTCCAATTTTTTTTTTTTTTGTACTCATCAACTCAGGGTCTATTTCACTGCTTTCAGGCCTTCTGTTCACAACAAAGGAAAGTCCCTCTGCCAGGCCACAGTCCAGAGCACAGGCTCTTCCAGGCGACGGGGCGGGAACGGCAGTTGAGAGGGTTGCTGATGCTGTTTGCTGGGCTGAACAGGTAAGGGGGTTTCCAGCTGAACAGCCATGCTGAGGAGAGCACAAAGGCACGTGACCTTCTGTTCTCTGCACAGGCGAGGTCCCCTGGTACCCACTGGAGCCTGCCCCTGTTTATTGAGCAGCTTCTGAAAGGGAAGGAGGGAGGGAGGAGAATGAATGGACTCCCCACAGTCCTAAATCAGTCAAATTCACAAGCACAGACACCTTAGCTAAAAACAGACAGACTCGGGTCGGCACATCGCATCGGAATCTGCCCTTGGAAACTCCACGTCAGGCGGGAGTCACTCTCCTCAGTTCAAGAGGAGAAGACTTTCCCTCCAGGTAGGCTTGGCATTGCTAGGCAACATGAGCCCACTGACCCTCCGACTTGGGGCCTGTGGCAGTCCGCCTGACATTTTCCTGAAGATGTGTCTGAAGGGCGAGCTGCAGAGCACTGGCTGCTAGAAAAAAATGTGTGTTGTAAATGCCTCAGGGGCCTGATCCCTGCTTGGCTCCTTTATTTTCCTCTCTAGCCTGCTTATAATCCAGACCTGCTAAATAATTTTCAGAGCCCCCTACAGTACAGAAATGCAAGGCCCCTGCTTAGAAAAATCACTAAGATTCTCAAGACAATGTCAACAGAGCCTTACATCAAGAAAGGGGCCCTGTATGATCTCACAGGTTGCACCCCCACACAGACAGCTGTGGTTTGGACAGAATAAATGCTTATCAATATTAAGTCAGTGATTTAAAATAGCCGGGACCAAACCAGAAGGCAATCAAAGGGAACAAGACTACCCCAGCTTCAAGCAAGCAATCCATTTTTGTCTCTTCGGGGATTCTGCTTGGAACCCTTTAAGAAGGCTCTCCAGAGGCCACGAAGATGGATCAAGCACCAAAGTGCTTGTAGCATAAGAAGAAGGACCTGAGTTTTAGCCCCAAAACCCACATAGAAAACCAGTCACAGTGTGCTTCTGATCCCAACACGGGAAGCAGACTGGCAAAACCCTGGAGATCCCTAGACAGCCAGCCTGGCAGAGCCGGGAAGCTCAGGTCAGTGAGAGATCCTGCCTCAAAAACACAAGGTATAGAGTAACCAAGCAAGACATCTGGGGTTACCCTCTGGCCTACAAACACACCAGAGCCACATACGTGTACAAAGGAAACACACATACACAGGGGCATGCAGACACAGGTACACACATGCATACACACACGTACGCATAGGCACACTCATATACACACACAGTCACAGCAAAACACAGCAGACACACACACACAGGCAGGCATACAAGCACACAATCGCGCACACACACACGCACACCCTGATGCACACACAAACAGGGTTTTCACTGTTGAATTCAGTTTGAGAACTGTGGCTCTACAAGGGTGCTTTTGCAGACTCCAGAGCCCGGCAGCACTCACAGCTACTTTCTTAGCAAATCAATTCAGGGATGGATTGAACAGGCCAGGCTTTCAGCAACTGAGCATCCCGGGAAAACCATAATCCATGTGTGAAATCCAAATCTCTTTCAGAGCAGGCTGTGCACTGTAGGTAACGGGTGAGGTCATAGGCTGCTCTGCCCTTCCCCCGAGCCAAACCCCCTCCCACCGGTGGCCAGGCCACTTCCGCAATTTGTTCCTTCAGATTTTCATCTTTCCCTCACAGCTTCGGTCCCTATTATTAGCACCTCAGATCAAAGCCGCTGTCTGAGGGAGTCCAGTCCTTAAAGCAATGGTCAAACACTTGGCTGCTCGTGGCAGCCCTGCTCGGCTCTTTCAGGGTGGAGGCCAAGGATGCTTAGCAAGCATTTTCTGAGAAATGAGTGCAGATTGCAGGAAACCGTGTGTAAATTAAAGGAACTGCCTAACCTAATTAGCCACACAGGAAATGTAATGGCTCTGGAAAACAAAAGTGTAATTTATGAGGAAATATCAATTGGAATAATGTAAATAATGGGGTTTTTCTCTGCAGTTTCCAGTTCCTTATGAAGCTGAGGCGGTCATTAGGAAAGGAAGTGCCTGTCCACATCTAGAGAGAGGACCTCTGGGTGCTGCTTTAAAACGTTGCACCACCTCCGGGAAAGAGTCCTAATGGACTGCTGCCTTTCTGTACGGCTTTCGGGGTCAGCTGAGAGTCTCGGCCTCCATCTGCTGTACCAGCGCCTACAAAACATGGCCACGCTCTTGGCCAGGAGTCTTGGGGTGAAGCTCTTCTACACCATGTTGTCTGTCTGAGGGCAAATTTCTCATCCCCTCTGGCTTAGGCTTCTGTTTCCTCTGAAACACTCGATATTGGCAGCACAGGCTTTAATACCATTTACCTGAATGAAGATATTAGAATTGGTGTTCTAATATACCTCTCCAGGGGCACACCGAGCCAATGTCCTTACCAGCGTCACCTTCTGTACCCCTTGAAGCAGTTTGTTTCTTGACACAAGTATGTGTGTGTGTGTGTGTGTGTGTGTCTGTGTGAAACCCAGTGGTTCATTACACAAATAGAGACACAGCACAAACTGCTAAGCAATGATTAACCACGGAGGCTTCAACTGAAGCTCAGGCTGATATAGGATTTTGCCTTAGTTTTTAATATCTTTAAGTGCATATTCATGGGGTACAGTGTGTTTCAACAAGTCTACAATGTACAACAGTCAATTCAAAGAACATGGTATTGCCCAGTTCTAAAACATTTTGGGAGACATTTAGGGAGGACAGAAAGGGATGTTGGCTAGCAGGTATCAGACCTTTTTTGAAGTTTAAAAAAAAAAACTTAATTTGTATGTTGTTTTAACTATGTATTGTTTACTCCAAACATATGGCATTGCATACCGTAACTCTAACTCCAGTCTGGAACATTGAGGCAGTGTGGAAACACCCTCAGCGTCAAGTTTCCTAACTCTCCCAGTCCAGGCTCTTAAGGACTAGGGCAAGTTTCACAGACTCAGTAGACAGAAAACAGCAAGAACTGCACAAGTTTGCCTTTCTACTCTCTGTTCCCCACTGTCCATGGAGGACAGCATGGCTGCTTGCCTGCCTCTACTGCTCCCCTTCTCTGAATCCTGCATCTATCTGAGTGGGTCCATCAGTTTGGACTCTGCAGACTGACAGACAGATACGCACACACACATGCACACTCACCAACACACACACCCTCCCACCTTCGTTCTGTGTCCTACCCTGAAGTAGGGAGGGGACTCGCATATTCCCCCCTCCTACCTCATGTGGGGCAGCTTCTCCCCTCCCTGCTCCTACATTCGCAGAACAGCCTGCAGCGTCAGGAAAACAAGCCTACCTCTAAACACCCGCACGGAGCACTACCTGGAACAGCTGGATTTAAGAACCAAACTAGATTATGGAAAGTTTGTTTCAGCACACGGTCAAAGGCTGGAGACCCAGTTCATCAGGCCTCTCTGGTCCCAACCATGCATGTTTTACGATAATGAGGAGTGAAGATGTGCTGGAAATGGTTGTTTTGAAGGTAGAGAGAGTGGCATCTATTTCTTCACAGAGAAAGAAAAATAATCGTCATTTCCTTATTCATATTTCTGGCCACCATAGATATCCTTCTTTATTATTATATAGGCTACTGCTATTATGGCCATCAGTTTTGCTATTTACTATTATGGGTATTTAGAGGCTCATAAAAATGTGAGCTTCCTCAAAGCTTAAACTGCACGAGCGATAAATCAGAGCACGGGCTGGGTGGAGGGGGCCTGACTGAGAGCAGCTGGAGTACTCACTTGACTAAATATTTACCAAAAGCGTGATTATGTCACTGAGTGACACTGTGCGGATATAACAATTTATCAGTCATCTTTCTCTACACCCATCCCCATGGGAAGGGCGGCATTCCCACTTACCAATGAGGATCTACTGTATGCTAATTAATTTACTTATAAGGTTATTTTAGACACGTCCGTCCTTGTGTTTTTACAACAGCCCATATTGCACAGAGACCCAACAAATGTTTTCTAGGCAGAAAAGGGTGGGGGCGGCAAAGCTAAGGATCAGTCTTGGCTCACTTTTGGTCCTCCGGGGCTTGGGTGGGAAGGACGGATGTGTTGAGACGCATCCTGGGTATCTGGTTGCAGATTTAGAAGAGGTTGTGGGGAAAATAAAAAAAGACAGAGCCCAGCAGCCTTCTGAATTGAAATGTGAAAGTGTTTTGCAAAAATTTCTCCCTGGTGGGGACAAAGCAACATCTACTCCCATTTCTTCCAAGGTACAAATGACAAACCAAAGTATAAGCCTACCAAAGTTCCCCCATGGAGAACCAATGAGTTCAGTGAGCTCACTTACAAAGCAGGGGTGAGGGATCACAGGACTGCGGATGACCCCAAAGTAGCTGCTCTGCAAAGCTTTCGGCTAGCTTGATGGTGGCTTCCCCCCAGCAGCATAAACAGAGCCCCTTCCTTGAGTCCTTCCCAGCCTAAACCCCTCCCGGAGACCCCGAGCCCTCGCGGATAAGGCAGACTGCAAACAACTGGTTGAGAAGACTGGACGAATTAAGTACGAGCACAGCGACCTTCTCTGGCCCTCCTAGGAGGGATCCTTAGCCCTCAAGGAGCCCAGCTGTGGGGAGTTTGTCCATGCAGGCACAGCTCAACTCATGCAAATGGCAGTTGTTTGGCTCAGCGGATAATGCTATGCAACACTTAGACACAGCTGTGATTTCCCACATCCGAAGTGACTGTCAGACCCAAGCGTGGTTCCCATCCACATGGCCCTCAGCCTCCTGGGAAAATCTGGAAAATCCAACTGACCACATAGACGAGACACAGGCATAAGCCTCTCTACAAAGCCGACTGGGAGAGGGATTCTGGGACATTGGTTATGGGGTCTACACACAGTCTGGGACCTTCCAGAACCATCACTTAATACAGAATATGTAGACAGTAAAAGCACCGTGTGAGGACAAGACTTGTCACAAAACTAAGAGACAAGGTTTCTCTACAGATGCCAAAATACAAGCAGTAATGAGATGCTTCTGTTGTCTGAACCTGTACATCTTGATCATTTGACAAGAATTAGAGAGAAGGAGTGGTACCCTATGGGCAGAACCCCACACAACCAGCAGGTTTTCACTAGCCGGTACTGAGATGGCTCAGAGGAGCTTGGGGCAAAAAGGGTTTTACCATCTATGGTAGGCAAGGATGAGAGTCCTGTGATGGAATTGCAAGAGCCAATATCATCTAGTTTCTTTAACTCTCTAACTCTGCCTCCCGACCCTAAAATCAAGAAAACTTGAATTCACGTGAAAATTAGTAATAGAAAATTATATAGGCCAACTCTCTTATACAATGACTATAAGAAAAAAAAAACTCCCAGAATAATGTCCCTAGTGATAGTATGCCAGAATTGTAATGGGCTCCTTTGAAACAAGCTGAGTGACATTAAGAAAAATAATACAAGCCATGTCAGAATAACAAAAGTCAGATTTAGGGAAAACCTAGAAACAAAGGGGCAAACTTTTAAAAACTTAAATATTAAATTTAATCATTTTATGAATTAAATTACAAGAAACACAAGAATAAACACAATTAGAAGTGCCTACTGAAAGTCACAATATTTTTAATAAAAAATATAAAAAGCAGATGTTAAATCGTCAGCAGAAGATGAGAAATACTGCGGACAACTGAAAAGGCTCTACCATAGGGATCGTAACAGTCCCTGGAAAGAAAACCAAAGCAAAGGAGAAGAAACAATTAAACTATAGTGTTATGGGGATGGAGCGATGGCTCAGTGGTTAAGAGCACTGGCTGCTCTTCCAGAAGACCACGGTTTGATGCCCAGCACCCACACGGCAGCTCACAACTGCCTATAACTCCAGTTCCAGAAAGTTTGATGCATTCTTCTCACCTCTGTGGCCACCAAACACACATGTGCTGCACTGACAGGCATGCAGGCAAAACATTCCACATATATAAATTTAAAAATAAATCTTCTTACTGTAACTCAAAATAATTTTCCTTGAAGAAAATATGTGCAATCATGCATTGAGAGAATTCTGCAATCCTCAAGAATGCCAAACCAAAACAACCAACACAAGCCATTTGTGGATGAACTTGGTGCACTTTAAAGAAAAAAAAATCATTTTGATAGCATACAAAAAGAACACATAAAAAGTGAAATTAAATTCACATCAAAGTACTAAATATTAACTCTTATACCAAAAGAAAGTAAACATAGTTCAAATACTTAAAGAATGAAAATATAAAACAAAGACTTTTATACCCAGTAAGTCTAACCTTCAAGTTAAAATACAAATAACTTTTCACAAGGAAGTTAAAAAGAATCTTGTCTTCATGCATCCTTCCTGAAAAATCTGTCAGCAAAATAGAATCTATTCAAGCAAAGCAAATGACAACTGGGAGATCAGCAGAAAGAATTCTAATGCACATTAGATATCTAATTACTTAGAGAAGTAAGACCGTGAGAGTTATATTTGAGCACTGTGTTGTGTATATATGGCGTGTGTGTTCGATTTGTTGGTCACACTAATCCAAGAGATTCCCAAAACTATATAAGTTATTGCCACTGTGCCTCCCAGAATTTAAAGGTAAGACACTATGTACTTCAGCCATGAGACCCACAAGATTCCTTCTGGATCGGACCTGAAAGCCTCTTCCTTGGGGACTGGCTTCCAGGGTACCAGAAGGTGCTATGCAAACTGTCCAAGGTGAGAAGCAATCAGTAGTCCTACCCAGCTGTGATCCTTGTGAGCCACCGCAACAACCAGTGTGCCCAATAGTTCTATAATAGTGGTTATCACAACAATACGGCTGCCTGAACAAGACCTGAACAAGGTCATCACTAACAAGCCCACTATAGTGGAATGAGGATATTCCAAGCTGCCCCACCCCTAGACAAAGAACTTCAGGCAACTACTGCTAAGTCTTCCTCAGACGTTAGCCCCCAGGTGGTTTTCCAATACCAGTGGTCATCTGAAATCATGTACACATGAGCAACACTGAATGATTCAGCAGACCGTATTTATAGGCATAGTTGTGTATGTGTAACAATAATAAAAAAGTCATAAATTTTGGAGGGAGTAAAGGGAGGTAAAAAGGGCTTGGAGGAAGAGGACAGGAGAAGGGTTGAAGGGAAGAAACGGCAGAAAAATGACATCATTACATTTTAAAGAATTATTGAAAATATGGGAAATTATTGAAGTGGATGCTTCAGAAGCAGGAAACCACTGAAATTTTAAAATGATAAAAAACGTAATAGTCATATGCAAGCTTAATATCTTATATGCATGATGATGTCATTGAGTAATCAAATAAAAGTAACTGTTAAGTAATTATGAATGATAACCTTCAGTTGACAAATTCTAATGATGTATTGTTAAATAATATAACTTATAGGAAATAAAATTGATTCACATTATGAATAATCAGTTTTAATCATTAAGTTTATGTTACCACGTACAAAGCAGAATAAGAAAAAATTTTCACAGAAGAGAAAAAGAAGAGATGCGAACACCTACCCAATAGCACAAAAGTCCGCCAGTATATAGTGCAGACACTGCTTTAGGCCAAGGAAGAGGTTACAAAGGGATGGGAGGAATTTACACGCCTTAGGTCTCGAAGGCCTGCTCCATCTTCGAGTCTGTGCTTTGGGAAGGTTGTAGTCACTGTTGTGGGACATCATGTCTGGTTTTGAGGTTTTTACCAACCCTTTAACACTTTCTACCAATCTGACTATACCGCCTTCAGTAATGGTGACTAGTGGCCGTACTGTGTTGCTAGTCCTGCTTTCTGTAATAATGGGCAGAGCAAATGGGCAGTGGGCCACTCCAGACCCGTCATGCCCTGTGTTCTTCTTGATGTAGGTGAAGAAATATGCAGATGAGGCCGGGCGGTGGTGGCGCACGCCTTTAATCCCAGCACTTGGGAGGCAGAGGCAGGAGGATCTCAGTGAGTTCGAGACCAGCCTGGTCTACAAGAGCTAGTTCCAGGACAGGCTCCAAAACCACAGTGAAACCCTGTCTCGAAAAACCAAAAAAAAAAAAAGTTTT
>NW_026067907.1:4973665-4975678 GCF_014885135.2 Alexandromys fortis
AGAGAGAGAGAGAGAGAGAGAGAGAGAGAGAGAGAGAGAGAGAGAGAGAGAAAGAAAGAAAGAAAGAAAGAAAGAAAGAAAGAAAGAAAGAAAGAAAGAAAGAACAAGAGAAAATCACAACTGTGAGCAGGAAGGGAACTCAGTCGGTAGAGCATGTGCCTTGTGAGCAGAGGGGTCTGAGTGGGGTCTGCAGAACCCATCTAAAAACCGACTCCACACATGGTCCCAAACCAGGGAGGTGGGGACAGGAAGATCCCTAGGACTCGCTGGCTGGCCAGCCTGGCCTCATCGGAGGGGCTTGCACAGCGCTGAATGCACAGTGGCCACAGTTACCTCCCTCCTGAGTGTCCTGGACCACCCCGTACATCAATCTCCTGTGCACTTCACGGCACATCCATCTCTGGCTGGATCTTCTCTACTGTGAAGATGTTTTAGGCTTCGCTTTGTTCCACTGCTCTACAGCATCCACCTCACACTCAACATAGCTGAGAACTTTTACCCCTGCTGCGTTTTTAATTAATTCTTAATTTTTCACAGCTTCATACAGTGTGAACACATTTACCTCCCCCATGACCCCTTCACTTCTTACTCCCACAGACCCCAACTATTCCTCCTGCTTACCCTCATGTCCCTCGTTTCCTTGTGTGTCTGTGTACGTGTGTATACATGTGTGTGTGTGGTGCATACATGTTTCTGGATGTGTGTATGCTTGTGTGTGCGCATGTGTGTACATGCATGTGTGTGCATACACATGTGTGTGTTTGCTCTTTATGCAGCCCCCATGCATGCAATCATACCTAATGTGTTCATGATTACAATAGCCATGTCATGTCCAGAAGACAGTGCCCAAACCACTCCACCCCATCCTTCAGCTCCACCATCTTCCTGCCATCGATTTCACAAACTTCCCTGGCTTAAAAGGAGGTCACAGGTGACATAAATGTCCTGTTTGTGGCACAGGAGTTAGCAGTCACATTCTCAACCAATATCACCATGCCGCCAGTTTCACTCTGATACTGAAACCAGATTATGACACAGCAAGGAAAGAAAACCATAGACCAATATTCCCCGGGGCATTTTAAAACCTGGTTCCAAATCTCGGAATGCACACTGGAAGCGGTATCACTCCCCAGTGAGAGCAGCCAAGAGAAGGCACAGGCTGTCACAGACAGACTCCTCCAAATACAGTCTGCAGACTGTCCCTTTGAACAACAACAAAAAAAAAGCTGGGCTAATTCAAAAAAAGGCTCCTGCCTGCTCCATATTCCCTTGGAAGGGGAAAAAAGAGAGAGAGAGAGAGAGAGAGAGAGAGAGAGAGAGAGAGAGAGAGAGAGAGAGAGAGAGAAGCAAGGCCACTCAGATGTGTCCCCAAGCCTCCTTTCTGTCTCACTTGGGAGAGCAATGCCAACAAGGTCCTTTGTTGTGCCCAGCTGGAGAGGAGGAGCAACTAGGGCTCAGAAGCACACATCCCACCCAGCCCTGCAGGGTGCCCAGCTGGTTCACATCCCTGGTGACTGACTGATAGTGCCTGCCTTTCCAGGACCTGAGACCTCAGATGTCAGCAGCATCCTAGAGGAAACAAAGGAAGAGCTAAACTCTATCTATCTACCATGTCTGTGTCTCCAGAAGCCTTTGTAGGTGGTTCTTAACTTCAAAGGAAAACCCAAACTTTTCCTTCCTTCCTTCCTTCCTTCCCTGTGAACTCACAGAAAACCTGTGCTGGAGTTATGTGCATCAGAGATGCCTTGGGCCCCATGACATTTCTTCCATTCATGTTGGCATGTTCGCAGAGCCCACACAAACATCCTAGGCATGGCAACACATGGGTGTGTATGCATAATCCCAGCACTTGGAAGGGAGAAAGGGACAGGGGAACCCCTGAAGTTCAGTGGACAGACAGCCTAATCTGACTGGTGACTTATAGGCCAATGAGAGACCTGGCAAAGGAATGGAAGGGGAAGAAAAGGGAGCGGAGGGAAGAGGAGGGAAGGAATGTGGAGGGAGGGAGGGAGG
>NW_026067907.1:4975683-5023573 GCF_014885135.2 Alexandromys fortis
AGGGAGGGAGGGAGGGGGGGAGGGAGGGAGGATGAAAGGAGGGAAGGAAGCCAGATTGGCAGCATCTGAGGGAATGACACCCAAGACTGTTCTCTGGCCTCTTTATCTTTTTTGTGCATGTTTATCTACCACGCACGAACATAAACATACATATGAAATATATACATATTAATTGAATGAAGAAAATATTTACATAGTAACACATAATTCCTATATAGATTTAAGTGAGAAAAAGGTTTTCTCAGCTCTTACGTAATTTTTTTGTGTATATTAACTTAAATGAGGTAACTTTTAAATTATGTGTTTTCTTCCTAGATATTTGTTTAGACACTGTTTTGCCTGAAAACTAACATTGCAACTTTGCCCCCCTAGATCTCACTTCTACACGGTGACCAGGTTCTGAGTGGGTGCCTTCCCCTCTCCACCTCCGTAAGTCTCTCACTGTGATCTCGGGCCCTTTCTCAAACCTCTTACGTTGCCTCCTGGACTCAACTGTTAGACACAGATGTCACCTCAGCCCTGACTCTGCCATGTGACTCTGCCATCTCAGTCCCCAGGCTTGGGCACCCCTCCCCCACAACAGATGGTCAGTGAGTTGACTGGCCTTATCACTGGCCTGGCAGAAAGCCAAGAGACCGGCTCCTTGGGCTTTGTGTCCTTGTAGGCTAATCAAGAAAATGGCCAACTTTGGGAGGCTCTGTTCATGCCTTATGCTAAAAAAAATTGCCTCTAGGAATGAACAGACAGATGAACCCTGGAAGACCACATGGCCAGGTCTCATGTAGTCCCCCACTAACTACCCCTGAGGAAAGGAGCCCTCTGTGTTTCTACAGAAGAGTAACTTGTCACTGGGTCTCTTCAGGGATCCTTTGTCCCCCTCAAGGATCTAACTGACCATGCACAGGTGAGTAGACTTGGCCCATGTACATCCTCTCCTCATAGTGGGTTCTTAATGGGCGGGCCCCTGCTCTCTTCTAGGGAGCCCCACCCAGAACGAGACTACCTGCTGGTCCCTGGCTGGGTGTGTCTTTCCAGCCTGAACAAACTCCTGCCACCCTGCTGCCGTTTGCATTTCCTGGGGAAAGCCCATCCTGAACTCTGCCTTGACTGCAGGACAGCTCCTCCAATCCTGCAGTAAGCCTGCTAGAGAGCCTGTGCTCACTCAAGCTTTGCTGCTGAATGTCCCCCGCAGTTCTGCCCCTCCCGTGGTTAACACTGTGGACATTGCTTGCAAATGTTCTTCCAAGCTAGCCAAAGAGAGGCTGAGTTACAGTGTTAATTCTCCCTGCGCCCTGACATGTCTATACTATATATTAATGAGGTGTGTCCAATTGAAAATTCAAAACCAAATATATTCATTAGTGATCTAAAAATAGGCGCTTCCCTGTGTGGTTTTAAAGCCCGTGGGCTCCTCTTCCCATGTTGATGGCCTTGGTTTGCTGTAATAAAAGCAAGAAAAAAATAATCTTTTAAGGTTAATAGCTTTGAACAATTAGTATAAATAATCGCCCACTTTGATGCTTTCTGCAATATTAATTTCAGAACAGAGCATATTATTTTGCTGAGCCAGAGTGCTAAGCTGACTGGAAGTTAATTTTTATTCTCATTCCATTCAAGGAAGTGATTCTGCAACACTCATTTCAGACCCACAGTATCATCCACTGAGCCGTTTACCATTGCAGAGCCGTGGCAATACTTAGTGTGCCGCTTACACCATTTCAGAGCCAGGATCACACGGCCATCCTCTCTCAGATGGCACTGGCTATTAAAGGGCATGTCTACAGGATTCTAAGAGTCCAACAAGGCTTTACCATCTTGCCAAGAAATAGCCCTCCTTTGTGGAAGACTATACAGAAATCAGAGCATTGGATCAGAGACACCCGTACTCACGCTCATCTCAGCAATGTTCACAAGAGTCAAGACATGGGATCAGCCAAGGCATCCCTCAAGACATGGATGGTGTCTTACAATTCCTATCGCTGTGACAAAGCAACATGACCAATGACAATGGGGAAGAAAATGGTGCATTTCGGCTTCTAACTCACAGCTCACACTCTGTCACTGAGGGAAAGAGCCTGGGGGCCGGAACTGAAGCAGAAGCCATGGAGGAACACTGCTTACTGGCTTGCTCTCCATATGGCTTGCTAAGCTAGTTTCCCATACAGCTCAGGACCACCTGCCCAGGAGTGTCACTGTGGGTTGGGTCCAACCACATCATTCGCTGACCAAGAAAATTCACTTTAGATTTGCTATGATGGTTTGAATGAGAATACCACCCCCTCATAGACTCATATATTTCAGGGCTTGGCCCCCAGTTGGTAGAACTATCTGGCAAGAATTAGAAGATGCGGCCTTGTTGGAGGAGGTGTGTCACTGGGGCCAGGCTTGGAGGTCTCAAGATCCCACACCAGTCCCAGTTAGCTCTCTCTGCCTCCTGGTTCTTGTCTCAAATATGAACTCTCAGCTACTGCTCTAGCACTATGCCTTTCTGCTAGCTGCCATGCTTTCTGTCATAATGGCCATGGATTTACCCTCTAAAACGGTAAGCCTCCATTAAACTGTTTCTTCTATCATTTACCTTGGTCATGGTGTCTCTTTACAACAATAGACAAGTACTTGAGACACTTGCTACAGATCCGTCTGATAAGTCATTTTCTCAGTTTAGGTTCCTCTTCTCAGATAACTCTAGCTTAGGTCAGGTTGGCAGTAAATAAATAAATAAATAAATAAATAAATAAATAAAGCCAACTAGCACAGGTGTTCAAAGAAAATGTGAGATAGATGATGACGATAGATAGATAGATAGATAGATAGATAGATAGATAGATAGATAGATAGATGATAGATAGATAATAGATAGATACATGATAGATAGATAGATAGATAGATAGATAGATAGATAAATAGATAATATAGAGAGAGATAGATGATAGATAATAGAGAGAGATGATAGATAGATAGATAGATAGATAGATAGATAGATAGATAGATAGATAGATAAACAGGGACAACATGCATAGAACTGGAGGACATTGTGTTAAGTGACAAATAACACATGTTCTCACTCATAGGTGATACAGATCTTATAGAACCTGAGCAAAGAATAGTGCCACTGAAAACTGGGAAAGGGCAAGATAGAGAGGCTAAATAATGGTACCAAATATGGTAAGATCAGAGGACATTGTTCTATGGTACTTAAAAAGGTGACTATCTTATATAGAAATTATTTATACTTATGTATATATAATATATATTACTATATTCTATATTACTATATTCCAAAATAATTAGAAGAACTACAAACTTCCCTATACCTATGAATGGTAAGCATCTGAGGAAATTAAAATGCTAACGATGGGATGGAGAGCATGCTCAGCAGTTAAGAGTGTTCGCTTCCCCAGGCATTAGAGCCTGAGTTCAGAACCCAGCACCCACCTACAGAAAGCTAGGCATGGCCACATGCATCTATAATCCCAGGACTGTGGGAGACAGAGACAGAGAATTGCTGGAGCTTGCTGGCTGCTAGCCTACCTCCAGGTTTTCTGAGAGACCCTGTCTTTAGTCAAAGAGTCATGGGAGTACCTTCTGATCTTTTCACACATACAGATGCCTGTGCCTGCACACACACATAGATCGACATACAAAAATATCTTACCCTGCTGACTTAACCAATCTGTGTGCCCTATATGCACCAACTGAGCCTAATACAGTCCCTAAACATGTACCAAGATTACCGATGTGTGTCAATTTTAGTGAACAGTTCTAAGCTGTGTGCATTGCTCAATAGCAGAGTTTGTGAAGCCCTGAGTTCAATCCTAGGTACCACAAAGAAAAAGGATTTGGATTACAAACCTGTGCAAACAATGCTCCATAGGTGCTGGCTGGGCACATGAGTTAAGCAGAAGACATTCAGATGCTTTAGGCAAGGGTCACCCTGAGCATTTGAGCCACAAGGCTAAGGACAGTGCTGTCCCGTGGGTCATATCCACTATTGAGCTGTGAATGTTGGGGTAGACACAGGAGCATCACAAGGGCATACCCTCATTCAGTTACTCCTTCATGAGGCAGCAGGGTTTAGTCATGAGGCTATTTTGTTCTCCCCAAACCCTGTCAGGTGTGTGGTACCCTTGACCAGCCTGAGAGAATGGAACCGAGGAGCCAGCACTTCATGGCATAAGATACAGGCATGTAGATAACCTTCTTGTCTGTGTAGAAGCTCAGAGGGAGGAAGCATCCACTCTCCTACTTCAAAGCCCCCATTACTGACAGAGAATTAGAGAAGCTGTGACGGACTTGGCAGCTGTTTGGGCACTGATGGAGGACGGTAGAGACCATTCACTCACTCTCAGAAAACCAGCCACCAGCAAGGTAACGCCATCATGCCTTGCCCTGTAAATGAAACCCGAGGCTTCATGGTACTTCAATTACAACTGACGTCACTGTTATTTGGCTTCATCCTGATGGCCAATAGATTACAAAAAGCAATTTCCAAAAGTGAAACAGGACAAACAAATGCCTGGAAGGTAAACCTCTATCATCCTTCTTATTTGAGAAGCTATAAATACTGTGTTCGATAATGTAAAATGTAATATTTTTACATGCTGATGCACTGAAAACATGTTCATATTCAATAATCCGAGCATTGCAACTTAATCATTATTAAAAGATCACTTAAATTTATTCTGTGTCTGCCTTCTAGACCACCCATATGGTATCCCTATTTTCTACAGGTAATATAAATAATAAAAAGAACAAAATCCGAACAGATCATTTAGTTTTAATCCAGTATAATTTAATTTATTTTCTCAACCAGATTTGGCCTCTAACCCTAGCCCTAAGAACACTGGAATCACATACCTTCCAAGTCACGCTAGAAAGAACAGAGCAGACAGACATCCCTTTATCACGAAGGGTTATTTAGAAAGCACTTTTACTAAGATTATATTCTTAGGTATTCAAACCTGAAAAGCTAATTTTATTATTAAACTCAAGAAATCTATAATTGCAAATAACTTGCCTTTCTTTTCCAAACTAGAGAATATCCCCAAGGCCTTGCACAGGTTAGACAAGTGCTATGCCTCTGAGCAACATCTCCAGCCCAAACTGAAGTGAATCTTTGAAGAAGTTGCTTCATTTACCACAAATATCCACAGACAGAGTCAAGTTCCCCTGTCATTTCTCTTGAGAAGATGAAGGAATTCTGTAAACTTCAGAAGAAATAAAAACCCAAACAGGATTTTTTTCAAGATCTTTATTTTACCCAGAGAATACAAAGACACTTATATACAGAAAATCCATTACTAAAATATATCACATTAAGAGAAAACAGTTGGGAGCCCCACTAGGGACCCCAAATTCTTTGTGAAAGTTTATAATAATAAAAAAATGAGGAGATAGATTACTCTAGTATGTATAGTTAAAGGCTCAGTTGTTTTATAAATTTAAATTTGTACTGTAGTTTAACTATGCACCAACATAAAATTCACAAATGTACAAGACTGAAATGCCAAAGCAAAAGAGAGAAAGAGACCAAGGGGAGAAAGAGAAGAGGGAAAGGGAACGTAGGAAGAAGCAGGAAAAGTCACAGGTCTAGTTAAGCCTCATCAGGTTTCTAAGGCAGTAGAAGGAAAAGACTCTCAATGGACAAACAGATGTGACCATATTGAAATTTTCATGTAGTTTCAGCATTTGTAAGTGAAAAAGAAACTGTCAGCCACTAAACTGAGAAAAATGTTTTCCACAAGCCTGACAAATAAATATGACAGACCTCATATAAATTATTAATCTAGTACCCCACTTCTAAATTTTTAAATTAACTAAAGAGTAATTCATAGAGCAAAGCACTGAGTTCTCCAGAAACTGTGGCCATTTGTCATGAATGGCTGTGCAAAGCTTCTTTTCAAAGTGTGTGCCAATCACCCTCTGATGTTGGTTTAAAAAAATCAAATAATTTTCAAATAAAGCAATAACTTCAAACACTGACAAGTACGCATGCCATAAAACAGACATTTTCCCATGCCCCTGAAAATAACATAGTAGGTAAAACGTTATCAATAGCAACCTGGAAATACACACTGGAAGCTCGTCATTCTAGTAACTATTCCTTCACAAATTCATATTACAAAAGTGATCCGAGATATAGACCAAGATTAATGTACGAGAATGCTAATTGTACATGATTTATAACCGCAAAAAAATAAGAGTCGCTCTCGGAGGGGAAGGGCTACATGTATTGAGGCTTATATTGGTGGCTCCATGGGAAAGAAGCAACACGGCAGAACAAGGAAAGCACCATGCTTCATGGCACAGAACGGGAGGCTCAAGATCCATTGCCCCATGTCAGTCACAGCATTTATACAAATACCAAGCAGACAGACACGCAGACTGGAATGAACCTCACCAAAGGTAAATATGTAGCCATTCCTGAGAGGTTGGGTCATGTGTGACTTCAATTTTTTTCTCAGTAGATTTCCGTATTTGCTAAATTTTCCTCAAATAAGTATTTGGTAATTGTCTTTTATCCGTGGCTTTTTTTTTTTTGTTGTTATTTTAGTGATCTGTAGTCAAAAATAGTCTGGAATATTAAATGGGAATGTCCAGAAAGAAGCAACTTATAAGTTTTAAACCACACGCCATTCTAAGTAGCATGATAAAATCTGTCCCATGTGTGGCATGACTCCTCTCTCGGTCCACCATATCCATGCACCTGCCCATCAATTGTTTGGCATCTATCTGGGTTATCAGACATTCTATCTTTTGCATTCAAGAGTTCTGAAAATTCAGACAAGCCATAAAAAAATCCAGAAGGTGCTTTCTTTAAGGAAAGGGGGGAATGTTATAGACTAGGGGAGAGAAAAAGAATCATACCCTAGGGTATATACAGTAAAAACAAATATTCCATTAGTAAAACTGTGGAGAGCCATACCTCAAAATGCTACACTTACAACCATGGGGCATTCAACTGCAGGATGAGGAGGCAGGGCTATCCCAGGTGTCAGGCAGCTCCTGTGAGTCTTAGAACACCCCCAAATTTAATGATTGATTGACAGTCAACAAACTCAAAGATTCTGACTAGATTAAAATTTTTCAGCATATATACACTCTCAAAAGAGTTTATGTTTCTGTAGACTATCTATTAATAGGTTTATTGATATTTACTGTCTTAGGGTTTCTCTTTCTGTGAAGAGAGATACTATGACCATGAGTCTTATAAAGGAAAACATTTAATTGGGGTATCTTACAGTTTCAGAGGTTTAGTCCATTATTATCATAGCTGGACATGGCAGCATGCAGGCAGACATGATGCTGGAGTAGGAGCTGAGAGCTCTCCATCTTGATCCACAGGCAACAGGAAGTGAACTGTGTCACTGAGTGGGTTGTATCATTCTTTCATCCGACCAACATTTACTGAATAACCACCAGTCGGGAGTCATTTTGCTAGGTATTGGTGCTACAGAAAGAAAGGGGCGGGGAATCCCTTCCTAACCTCTTGGTTCCTAGATGTAACTTAGTAACTCCCATATAGAAGGTGCTCAATAAAGAATGGATGGATGGATGGATGGATGGATGGATGGATGGATGGATGAATGGACAGACAGATGAATGAAAAAACTGATCCAGAGGTTGCCCTCAGGTATTTCACAGTCTGATGAAAGAAGTATGCATATAAGCAAAGACTTTCTATGTCTGGTAACCCAGAGCTTGGCGTGAGGTAGACAAGCACGTATTTGACAAAAAAAAAAAAAAAAGTGAACTTTTTTTCAGTAATTACCCCTACATATCATCACCTAGAAGACTGAGAGAAAGCCAATGAGGGAGTAAGGGTGAAGGTCCTTTGCGAGGGTCAGCAGGAAGAGCATTCACAGAAGTAAAGCCCCCCTCATCATGTTTCTTCTTCAAAGGTCACTATCCCATCCTCGTGCTCAAATACCACTTTTGAGAGCAGGGTTCCTATGGGCTAATGTGAGGGGACACAAACACGCAATCCATCACACCATAGTTTCCAAGGTCAAGGATCAGCCCAGCCTCCTGGTGAGGGCCAAGTGGCTAAGACAGAAAGAGACAGGGATAGAGAGCAGGCTGAGGGTCAGGTTTGCTTGTCTTCATCTAGACCCCACACCTGCCTGCTTCTAGGCAGCTCTGAGGTAAGTAGTTAACTGCTCTTAGCACTTTGCCATTATGACGGCTAATCTCCATTGTTGACTGCATTTATAACCATCTAGATTAATAAAGCACACCACTGAGTGTACCTGGGAACATATTTCTACAGACATTCAGAGCTCGAAGGCTCAGTTCTAATCAGTGAACCAGTCCCTTGATAGACTTTTAAGACGATGACATCACTGGGAAGTGAGGAAGAGTCGCAGGTGGGCCCTGGTTGGAGGAAGGTCACCGGAGGAGAGTCCTTAGGTGGTAAATCTTGCTGAAAACATGTCCTTGACTAATATATCCAGATCCAACTCCTGCCTGCAACCCTTTCTTTCTCTACTTCCCATCTGTGGCATGAACGGCTGTGTTCTGTGACCTCCGTGATAGACTAATACCTCTGATATGGTGAGCCATGGTAAATAATCTCGCCATTGTATGTGTCAGACATTTAGTCATTGAAATTGCTAATGTTAAGTAATATTTTTAAAAATCAAGCATCAGTCAAATGCACAGTTTAGAGTCTGGCACAGGACTGGTACTCTACTATGTTCAAATCCAATCGTTCATCCCCATAGCACTGTAGACATATGCTAAATATGTGTGCGGCAAATCCCGATGCCATGGAGCCTGGAAATGTTCTTTGACTTTGGGGTATAAATAGGATGAGAACATGTTTTGGTGCTGCATGGGAAGAAGCATAGCATTTTTTTTACACCCCAAACAGTTGGGTTTCTCCTGGCGCTGTTGTTTTGTTTTGCTTAATTTAAAAAAAAAAGCAATAATGAGCCCTCTTGTATTTCCAGGTACTGGGAGGGATTTGTAAGCCATACACATGACCCGATGGGAACTGACTCACCTGGAGCACTTTCTCACCAAACCTTCCAAGGTACCTCATACAGAAGCCAGAGCCATTCAAGCGTTTGAGGATATGGTGTGTCGCATAAACATAGCTCAAGCTGTAACCCAAAGTAGAAACTCCACAGTCTGCTGTGGCAAAAAAGGAAATGGAATCCAGAGAGATTGGAACTCTATAATTTACCCTTGCACTTCTGCCTATACATATATGAGTTGATAGCAATGGCTTGTAGCTATATTCCAGAAGATTCTGGGAACCTGTTCCATCAGTAGAAGCACCCAAGATTTGTTGGTAGCATATTCACCGTAATGATGCTACATGTGTGCTTCCAAAACTTTAAAAGATGGAAAATCAATCAAATTTTACAAATAAATGCATACAAGGGAATTGAAAAAAAAAGATACAATGTCCCAGTCTATCTGGTTTCTCCAGTTTGGAAGCTTTACTGGAGTCTGTCAGGATGCCCACCAAACATAGAATACATCCTATTAAAATATTAAATTTCAATGAAAATAAAGTCATTCCCACCCCCCCCCCAAAAAAAAGCAATCATGTCTGTAGAAACAAAAGTAGGCTTCCCAGTGACATGGTCCCAGGCAGGCACATTGGACTCCACACACCAGCCCTGCTTCTTCAAAAAGATCACTCCAGAACTACATCTTAAGAGGAAATACTGGTCCACAGAGTAAGTTCTAGGACAGGCTCTAAAGCTGCAAAGAAACCCTGTCTCAAAAGAAAGAAAGAAAGAAAGAAAGAAAGAAAGAAAGAAAGAAAGAAAGAAAGGAAGGAAGGAAGGAAGGAAGGAAGGAAGGAAGGAAGGAAGGAAGGAAGGAAGGAAGGAAGAAAAAAGGAATATTAACCAGAAGATTGTCCACTTGCCATGACACCCTTCAGGTGCCATCCCAGGACCCAAATCTCAGCTTCTTCAAAGCTTAAGAGAGAGAAAGGAGTCTTTGTGTCACCAACCAGAAGGAAAGGAAGCCAGGAAAGATGGAATTCATTCCCTTACAAAGTCAAAGAGAATTTCTGCTCCCTGTGACCTCTGTTACTTTTCCAAGGTAAATTTCATCTCTGCTAATCTTGTAGACTAATATTAAAATTACGTACAGAATACGGCTTTTATCTAACACTACTCTATGTGCCGATCTTCAAGACTGTTTGCTTGGGGAACCCCCACCGAACCTCCAATTTGGAGTGGATCCCACAGTCCAGGGAAACAGGATTACTTCTGTTTGTCTATGGTTTTATCGCACTTGCTGATGCGCTGTCCAGGAAGCAGGGCTCACCCTCAGCAGAAGGCTGTGGGATAAGACTCCCCTCCCAGGATCCCCTTAGCTCAGGCTGCAAGTCAGGAAGACCCTAGGAACCTCGGGCGAGAGATGCATCTTCCAAGAGCCCCGCCTGTGGACTTGGAGCACACCGCGTCTCTGAATAAGCTAAGGAGAAAAGCAGGCTTCTCACACGTGTCTACTTCGGATCCGCTGCCCATCTCTGACATGATTTATTAGATCTAATAAAATTCCGAGCTCGAACTTGAGGGAAATTTTCCTGAAAGATGTATGATGCCACATCAGAGTAGGAAAAAAAAAACCCTAATATTTTCCTCTCAGAAGAAGGAAACCCTCAGTGAAGCCCTGGACTTTAGAGAGAAAGAGAAGTAAGCTAAGTTGTCCCCTGCAATGAACAAAAGGTGGGGAAAATGGACTCAGAAGGAGGGAAAAGGCGCAACTCCAGAAAGTTCTCTGAATCTTTGTAGCCTTTGATAGAACCTGAGGAGGTGGCAGTGGGTACCTCCAGTTTATAGCAGTCAGTGAAACATAGGAGGCCCAGATTGGCAGATGTCCCCAGAGAGAATGGCAGAACCGTGTTTAATGGTAGGGCACCCAAGAGATGGAAAATTGCCTGGTGTCAGAGAATCCATGTGTGTGGTCAGAAGAGGAACCCAGAAGCGCCAGGCATAGAGGACCTTTCCTATCCCAGAGAAGCCTTCATGTCTACCATTGTCTCCATCTATTTATTTTCACTTTTACTTTTTGGGAGGGAGGTGGATGTAGAGGTGCGCATATGCTGAAGTGCGCATGCGCCACGGAGCATGGGTGGAAGTGAGAGGACACGCTGCAAGAGTGCTCGGGTCTCCAGGCATGGCAGCAAGCACCTTTACCCAGCTGAGCCATCCCAGCAGCCCTCAGTACCAAGTTTTGTAAGTTAAATTGTCCTTGACCTCAGTGGTACCCACTCATTCGCTCACTGTACCTGGCAGCTTTGATGCTTCTTCAACCGTCAAAGCATTTTAGACCAAAATGCCTAAACTCCGTACTCCCTGGGGCTTTCCCCAAAAGTAATTTTGCCCATCCTTGATCTAGATTTTAAAAAGCAATGAATATACCCAATAAACACGTCCAATTATTACATGCTGTTCACAGAGGCTGGGGAGATATCAAGTGCTACCGTGTACACATGAGTACCTGAATTTGGGGTCCTGTCATCACTCATGTGAAAAGCTGTGAGCTGGGGAGAGAATTCAGTGGGTGAAGCACTGCCAATGCAAGCATAAGAGCCAGTTAAGATCCCCAGAACCCAGCTAAAGGCCAGGCAGGTGTAGCGACCACATTTAATCCCAGCTCTCAGGAGGCAGATCAGGGCCTCCCTGAGGCAAGCCTGTTAGCTTGACTAGCTGAAACAGGTAAGCTCCGGACTCAGTAAGAAAACCTGACCCAATAAATAAAATAGAGCAATCTATGATAGAAGACATCCAGCGTCAACTCTAGACCTCCACATGCATGTATACACACACGTGTGTGCACAAACACTCAAATCTACATACAAACATTTAAGGCCAGGCGAATGATCAATACCCTGACTTGATCATTATACATCGCTGAAGGTATTAAATCATGACACTGTATCTCATGAACCCACGTAATTAAAATTACAAATAAGAAAGAAACGAAATGGGAGGGGATGCGGAATAAACCACAAAGTGCACGTCACCTGTGACCTGCAGTTGTGCCAGTCATCAAAGCCACCATCAGCTCAGAGCAAAGACGTTCACACCTGGTGGAGTTCTGAAATCCAGCTGAGTTGCTTCACTTCTGTGCGACTCATTAATACAAGTGAAAATGTCCCCAACATCTGTATCCAAACCATCCCCAAAGAGTCAGTGGTTCCATGTCACATGGTAGATTCACTCGCTAATCCAGCCCCCATCACCACGCTGGTGAACGCCGTGCCTTCTTGGCTCTGCTTGGCTTTCTTTAAAACGAGCCTCGCACATTCCCCACAAGGGCTGTGGAACACATCCATAGCCTGCCACGGGTGTCAGGACCTTGAACAGTGCGATGATGGCTCTTTGTCATAAACCCCAGCCTCCAGGTATAGAAGCAGACACACAGGGATTCTAACACCTCACATAATGTTGACTCTGGGATCCAAACCGAGACTCACTGAAATCTGAGTACATTCCCTTGACAGTTGTAACAGCTAGCATTTTTTTTAAGTATGCTATAATCTTTTTTTAAAGATTATGAAATCAGTTGTACTTTAATATAAATTTTATATGTGAAAGTAAAATTTGTTCACTCTATAGGCAATGTCTGGCACAAATACCCCTTCTGATAATTCAGCATCTACTTCAGAGCTCTCCAACTAAAGATCTGAAACCCCTAGGGAAATCTTTATGGATAAGTCAGGGGAGACTGTGGACCACTGAGGAGTCAGGGCTGAGCTGACAGACATAGGGTCACTGAGGAAGGACTTGGGGCTTATAACTCTTCCTTGGTTCCAGTCAGAGCTCTTCACTGACTACCAATGAGATGTAGCCAGCCACCCCACACTCAAGTGGCCATCATTGCAAGCCACGATAGACTCCCCCATGATGCCATGAGCCAGATTAAATCCTCCCAGCCTGGTGTTGCTTTTGCCAAGTACCCTACTGTGACAATGGGAAAAGTAGCTAATACATTATGCCTTGTGGCAGCTCAGCTGAGCATGGACCCAAGCTTTTCCCTCATCTTGAGAAGCCTCTTTCTCCTCTGGTCTTTCCCTCCCAGACTTCTCCAGTTCTCACTCTCTTCCCTGCCTGTGCCAGATGTCATGAGGAGAAAATGGCCTACTGTTCACAGAGCATCTATTCTCTATATATCAGGACCCCTGCTCCCTAGATAGATTACCGAGAGAACTGCCCTTCGCTGCCCTTATGAGATTCTGTAATATTCGATGCAGAGCAAGTACAGAATGCTTGTGATGCATGGACAGATGGATGAATGGAAGGACAGATCACTCGATAGGCAAAGAATGTGCCTCGGCAAAACTAAAAGACTGATTGTTTACATTACTAAAGGAGTTCCTCTTTGCAAAATTACTCATTAGATATTCTTCTCTTGTTGTGATAATATACACACAAAACAAAACCACCCTAGCCAGCCATTTTGGAATGTGTATACTTTCACAGAGAAGTGCCGTCACCACCACTATCCATCTCTAGGGCTTTGTGCTCCTTTGGCACAGGGACTCTGTCCCTGTGGACATGAACCCTCCACTCCCCTTCTTCAGCCCCTGGAGACTCTTTATCCTCTGCCTGTGACTCCAGGTCCCCATAGGAGTAAACTCATACATTGCTCTTCCTTCTGTCATGGGTTTATTTCACTGGACACAATATACCCAAAGTTGTCTTCAAACTCATGATCCTCCTGCCTCAGTCTTCCTCAGAGGTCTTATGCCATCATGCCTGGCTCAGTTCACTCATTCCTAAAAATTTGATGGTGGATGCTGATGACAAGGAAGGAGATTGAGACTGATCAGAAGACACCCGTGTGCAGTGAGTCACGCTCCAGAACTGCCTACTCCAGGCCGGAACTCATACACAGCCTCTCACAGATACATCTTTTTCAGATACAAGGAATGCTGTCTCTTAGATCAGTGGAAGAGAATAGCTATACTCCAGACATGCTGTAAAACTCCTTATTGTCTCACCAAACCCTTGTAAGAATCAAGGTTGGGACCTACGTGATTCCCACTTTAAAGATAAAAAACTGAAGGTTACTGAATACTTACCAAGTTTTGTGCCCTGAATCATGGCCAGGAAATATTAGGGCAGAGATTTAAACACATTGGGAATGATCAGATTCCCAAATGCCACATCCTTCAATGTCTCCCACACAAGTGTAAAGTTAAGTTAATCAACCAGCCAATCCTGAGATAGACTGAGCATGCTCAGTGTGACTGCAAAAGATAGTTCCAAGGAAGAGGCCTTGGAGCTGCTCTGGTGCTTGTGATACAATTAGAATACTAAAGCCTCTTTAAAGATGGAAGGACAAACAAACTGGCGTCTGTAGGAATGGAAGAATTTTACGATTGGACAATTTGTCGCCAGTCTGCATGTGTCATGTGATTGGGAACTAGAGGAGCAGGAGGGCCTCAGGGAGGCTCCAGTGTGGCTTCGTGCAGCCTGCTCAGAGGAAATGTGGATCCTATGCTCTCAGGATGCAGAATCCCTGACGTTACATTTGCAAAGCCTTTGAGTTCCCGCATGAGAGGCTCCAGAAACATGAGGTGAGTGTCATAAATATGCATGTGTACCTTATTCCCTGTTAGCGTTAGTGCCCTACTGGGTGGAGTGTATGTCTGACATGCTCGAAACTTAAGGGGCGGTGTCCTCTTTGATTACAGGGCATTCCGCAGAGAATAACGTTCAACCAAGTCCTGTGTGCACGCAGGCAACATCTTTTCAACTCAGGCCAAGCAGAAAGTCTGCCTTGAAGTAAGGGTTGCACTGAGGCAGGGTGCCAGCTTTATACTCCCACGTCTCTCTAGTTGGTTCTCTGTGCCTTGCTTCAAAGGCTGAGTTTGTCAAAATATGTAAACGGCAAAGCCCCACTAGCTTTCTGGGGTAGATGAAGTACAGTAAAGGGTAACATCCAAGCCACCTCCTTCCGGAACGTCTCTAAAGGGAAAAGCACCATTGAAGGCACAGCCATTCTGGGTGACAGGGGGCAGCTGAACATGGCAGACATTCTCTGCAGCAATGCTGTGCTCTGAGCTGAGAGTCTTCTCTAGCAGAAACCCTACCTTTGTCTCCGCTCAACTCCATCAAATCTGTATTCCTTTGCTGTCGTGGTCACACCTACTCTCCTTGTGATTTTAAAGAGGTTCCGAGTAAGGGTCACAGCCTTCTGCCAGGCACCCCGTCTGCTCAAGGCTTGTTGCCTCTACCATGGTACTCACCTCTACCTCATGGCTATCGGGTGCACGTCTGTCACAGTGCTCCAAAGGCGCTTCTGGTTTGACTTTATCCTCGAAAGCTTCTGAGTTACTGTTGTCTAAAACTGTTATTTCATGGCTGGCAGATGTTGAAACAGCTGGATGGATTCAGGCTGGTATCTGCTAATCTGGATGCAAAATGGCATTGGCTCTAAAGCACTGAGCTCTACAGAGGGCACGGAAACCAATGGGCTCGCTGCTGTGAATATCAAGTCACAGAAGCTCTGCCTTCTACAAGCACAGCCATTCCCAGCTCTCCAGATAAAGGTGCTCCAGGATTAGCAGAGTCGCGATGCTGTGACAGGCTCTTTACCAAGGTCTGTCATCTCGTTAAGTCTCTGAAGATGGCATTGTCTCTGAAAGTTTGATGTCTGCAAGCATTTGGCCTCTTTCTGCAGTCCCCTGGTCAGAGGTGCGTGCCCACACAACTGTCTCCTTATAGGGCGGTTTCCCTATGACATAGGCATTTCAGAATGGTAAGTTAACACTCAGTATACACGTCAGTGTTAGTCCAGCCCCATAAGACTGATCCAGTGAAAACGCCTTCCCTCATTGTTCTTTTCTTCCCCTCATGAACAATAAACAAGCCTATTTGCAACACTAGTTGTCTTAGTCAGGGTTCCTTCCTATTGCTGCAACAAAACACCATGAACATAAAAGCAAGTTGGGGAGGAGAGGGTTTATTTGGTTCACACTTCCACATTGCTGTTCATTGTTGAAGACAGTCAGAACAAGAACTCAAGCAGGGCAGGAACCTGGAGGCAGCAGCTGATACAGAGGCCGTGGAGGGGTGCTGCTTACTGGCTTGCTCCTCATGGCTTGCTCAGCCTGCTTTCTTATAGAACTTAGGACCACCAGCCCAGGGATGGCATCGCCCACAGTGGGCTGGGCTCTCCCCATCAAACACTGTTTAAGGAAATGCCCTATCGGTTTGCCTACAACCTGATCTTATGGAGGCATTTTTTTCAATTGAGGGTCCCTCCTTTCAGATAACTGTAGCTTGGGTGTCAAGTTGACATAAGATGATGAAGGTTAGTGATGACTGTCTTTAATCAGACATCAGAGGCAGAGGTAGGTAAAGTTCAAAGCTAGTCTGCTCTACATGGCGAGCTCCGTGCCATCTAGAGATACACAGGCAGACCCCCCCAAAAAAATACTAGGTAAATATAATAGTATATTTTCAACTATGAAGCATGAAACATAATGGCAATACAAGGCAACAATAAGAGAACAAGGGGCTAAAGGGACAGTTCAAACAATGAGGTGTTTGCCTTGTAAGCTTGAGGACCTGAGGTCAATACTCGTAATACTTTATTAAAAAGTAGAGATTTCTGTACACTTGTAATCCCAGAACTGTGGAGATAGAGACAGGAAGGTCCCATGGGCTTGTGAGCCCTTCAGGCCGATCTACTTGGCAAGTTTTAGGCCAATGAGGAACTGGATGGTACCGACACAGTCAGGATAAGAATAGCCAGGACAAAGTCTGAGGAATTGGAGTCTGACTTGTCCACGGACCTCCACACATATGCATAACACACATTTCATATCTACACGTACAGGCTCACCTGCATAAGCACATGTACACACACACATACACAGGCAGTTACACATACACACATACACATGAAGACAACAAAATTATCCCACTTAGGAGAAAAATGTTAAATTATTGTCCTGAGTGACTGGTTTATAGGCAATCTAGGGGCAAAGCGTGAGTCCCTGTCTTTGACCTATCTAGGTTCTATGTATATGTTCTCCTCATTGAGGTCTGACCTATTTCTGGGGGTATGAACATACAAATAGTCACTCACTTATCATGCCAGTGAAATGAAATCAAGGAAAACTTTTTTGACGCAGAACAAGGCTACATGCCAAAGAGCGAAGTTGTAAACATCAGTGCACCCAAAAGGGCCATGCCAACTCCCCCTATAGAATACAGACTAGACTGTCCCCAGAGGGACATGCCAACTCCCCCTATAGAATACAGGCTAGACTGTCCCCAGAGGGACATGCCAACTCCCCCTATAGAATACAGGCTAGACTGTCCCCAGAGGGACATGCCAACTCCCCCTATAGAATACAGGCTAGACTGTCCCCAGAGGGACATGCCAACTCCCCCTATAGAACACAGGCCAGGCTGTCCCCAGAGGGCCATGCCAACTCCCCCTATAGAATGCAGGCTAGATTGGCCCCAGAGAGACATGTCAACGCCCCCTATAGAACGCAGGCCAGACTGTCCCCAGAGAGACATGCCAACTCCCCCTATAGAATGAAGGCCACGCTGTCCCCAGAGGGATATGCCAACTGCCCCTATAGTACACAGGCCAGGCTGTCCCCAGAGAGCAGCCACCTGCTTCCACGTTGTCTTTGACTCCCTCACACATGGGTGAAGGAAGAGGGAGCCATTGGACCACCCCTGTCTGCGTCTGAGGTCACCCCTGCTACAGGACAGCTCGTGTCTAGACATTATTGCAGCCACAGCAACAGCGACGGGCGCCGTCAGCGTTCTTGCCCTGTTCACTGGGTGAGAAAAGATTTTTCATTTCATACATCATTTACAACTTGCTGCTGTGATTCTAAAAAACCAGTGGGCTTTATCGAGTTAATGAGCAAGAAAAACATATTTGGTGAGCGTGTTAATTTTGCGAAAGTTCTGCAGAGCCCAGGACATTAGGCAATGTGCAGGGGGCATCTGGGCACTCCAGGGAGTCTGCTCCCCAGATGCCCTCCGTCCAACCGTGTGGACACCTGGCTATTTACTAATAAGTCAGAAATGCATCTAAATTGAAACCGAATAGCGAGTGTCCCTTGCTCTTTACAGTCTCTGTTTTGTCTCTAGCAGGGACATCTGGGACCTGGGACCAAAGTCACTGTGTGCCCACATGAGTTTCCCTTCCGCACAGTAGTCTTTATGGCGAGAGAGAGGAGCTTGGAGCTACAGCTTAAGGGAAAATCAGGCCACGGGAGAGAAGAAAATGTGCTGGATTCTAGTACTGAGGACTTCCAAAATTATATAAGACAATCTCTCTGCCTCTCCCCCCAAAATTGGTACTGTAATAAAGGCAGCAGACTAGACATGCAGGTGAAACGGCCCTGTCACAGGACCAAAATAAGACACCAGAGTAGGACTGTACTTATTAAAGAGCCCTTTATTCTTATTTTTATCTATCCAAATCCCTGACATTTCAAGCCGGTTGAATACATCTCAGAATTAATCCCCTCTCCCAAGCCGTCAAGCAGGACAGCCACAATAGATCTTTCAGGTCCCATCTTGAATTTCAGCCTAAATTAGACATGAGAGATTGGATCCCAGCAAGTGCGTGGTACTCTCAGAACTCACATCCACAACTGATAGTGTGTGCGCGTGGAGGGGGCGGGGGTCCCCATCTCTTTTCCACACATGGCAGCAATGTGGAATGGCGTCTTATTAAAGACGGGGAGATGTTTTGCCGCGCTGTTAAATTACAAGTATGTGAACTGAATTGAATTTTAAATTGAAACACAAAATGATACGGCAACTTCGGAATATCCCTCACTCCACACATAACTGGCAGTGGGAAAAGGCAGCATTTTTTAATATGCTATGAAATTCACCTGGGGTCTATTTCTGGCTTCCTACCTATCACAGATATGGTATCTGTAAACCCACACGCACGTGCGCGCGTATACACACACACACACACACACACTTCAGAACACCAACAGACAGCAGAACCTGAGAGGATGCTTTTGACTAGGTAAAGGCATCGACAGTAGAGAGAGTACTTCTACTGTGCACTGTTGTGCTAAATGGGTTGTTCTATTTGTCAGACTAAATGCAAAATGGTCTATTTCAGAAAAGATGCAAAATAAGTACCACTGTTTTGGGGAAGAACATAATCATGATTTTTTTGGTGAATATAAATCCAGGAGACAGGTTTGTATACTGATACTTAACGGTGGTCTGGACTCACCTCGCCAGGGTACTGATAAGACTCCCCGTAACAAAGAGACACACTTTATTTCCGACTAGCCAGGCTCATTCCTCATGCCTCATGTGCAGTCAGACTATGCACGAGAAATCTCTTAGTTTGCCTATGGTTTTGGAGGATATAGAGACAGGAGAGTTGAGTACTGTAGCAGACAGCAAGGAGGCTACAGATGGTGAGCAGATGCTCCATGAGGCTCTGAACGCCTACCTTGGGTGCATTCCTGTAAGAAGGGCCACACTGACTTCCTGCATCTTTCTTACATCTCGTTTTCCTCCTAAGGCCATCCCAGGAGAGAGGCCAAGAGCATGCCCTATATTCAAACCCAGCAGAAATACATACATCCTCCAACATGACCTTTAGGCTATCAGTCACTCCCCACTTAAAACTTAGAGTAGGCTGATCATGATGGTGCATCCCAGAAGGCTGATACAAGGCTATCTCTGTGAACTCAAAGCCACCTACCTGGTCTTGAACATAGACTTCCAGGGCAGCCAGTGCTATCTCAAACAAACAAAAATAGGCCTGAGGACCTGGGATATAGTAAAGCAAGTAAGAATATTTATAGCAGAAGTCTTAGGACTTGAGTTCAAGTTCTCAGCACCCAGTAAAAAGAATGGTGGAGCGGTTTTGTTATCTGTTATATCAGTGCTGTGGGTGGCAGAAACATGGCGTTCTCTGGGCTTGCTGGCTGCCAGCCTTGCTCTAAACTCAGTAAGAGACCCTGTCTCAAGGGAATAAGTTAGAGTGATAGAGAATACTTAACCTTCCTCTGGTCTCTGCACAAGCAGAGGGATGTACACACATATATCCCTCTGTATATACAACAACAACAATATACAAAGACACAAACAGGCTTGCAGTTCTCCTCCTGAAATCACAGATTACCAGGGAAATCCCAGCATTCCCAGAAGATCCTTTGTGCGGTAGGGAAGATACCATAATGAAAGACAATTGAAAAATCAGGTCACAAAACAAAACAAACAAACAAAAAATAACAAAGCAAACAAAGTCGGCCTGAGAATGATGGACAGGGAGAAGAATATTCTAGAAAGCTTATAAATCTCTTACTCCTTCACTCCATCACCTGATCTAACAAGGACGAAGTAATTCAAAGCCCACCCATCTAGCTACCTACTAACACTCTGGACAAGACCTAGGGTGGGCCCCCAATGACCCTGCAAGGTTTGATTCCTTTCCCTGAATCCAGATGGAAATGATAGCTTGCTTCTAGTCCAATAGAAAAGTGGCAGAAACTACTGACTAGTCTGTCCTGCGGCCATCGCCTTACACACGGGACTCCATCTTAGCAGATGGGGACGAGGGCTTCTGTTGCTGGCTCTGGCATCCTCACCAGCGTGTCCTCACTCGGAAAGATATCCATATACTCACTCTGAAACACTGTGGTGTTGTGTTACATGACCAAAGAGGACGGCACCATCTCACCCATTAGCTCACAGCAGCTGTGGGTACCTGGGCAAGACCTGCATGAGATCCCGCCAGTCACCATTCCAGCATAGGAGAGGGACTCGTGAGCTCCCACCTCTAGCTGAGAAGCATTGACAACTGGCGGCTACTAGGGGAGGGAGAGTCCATTTTCTGTATTGGTGTGGTCCCTAAGAGGTTGACTATGTGACCGTGGATGACCCCACCGCCATGTGCGTATAGACAGTACTATTTCAACTCTGGATTATCAAAAAAGAGGGACAGGATACATGAATGCTATACTTTACTAAAATGCATAGTAGATGCGGAAAAAAAGACTTTGCAAGGAAATTTTAAAAACTACTATACATCCTAAATATGGAGATCAGCCTATACCTAATCACCCACACCCCTGAGAAGACTTTCTCAGGCCATACCCAGAGGGATATAGTAGCAGAGCAACGGGTGAAACTCTGGGAAGGAAAGGGAGACTCCCCCACGTAATGGTTCTGAGGAACGGAAACCACGTGTAAGAAATGAACAAAGGTTTCTAGAAACCCCAGGAAGCTCCTGGAGGACAAGATACTGACTCCACTCTGGAGCAAGGAACAGAATCATGGCAACAGCGGACCGAGTAGGCATTAGATACCCAGCCTCCAGGAAGGAGCCCAGCCACACTGTACACACGCTTCTGACACAGAACGGACATGACAAGGATACTTTGGTGTGTGTGTCTTTATATTCCTAATCCCGTAATTATTTTTTACACTGGAAATAAGAAACTAACTCAATGACCTCAAAGAAGTAGACTGTTGCATTGTGAAGGCAAGGAGGTGAGGACAGCCACAAAGAATCCCTCAGTGACAAGCCCCCCAGTCCTACCAACCGCCACATCAGCTGGAAGGAGGAGCTCTCTGAAGGCTCCCTGGGAAGAGGGGCTTCTTCGATTGCCTTACACAACCGGACATGGTTAGAGTACTCCAAGAAGAGCTGCCTTGCCCTGGACTGGCTGAGAACCCAGTGGTTGTGGTGCCATGAGGCTGGGGGCCTCAATAATCCCTGTCTGGCACTCAAGTCTGGAGGAACCCTAGAGAGGAACTGATCCTCAGTCCACGTCAGAAGCCCAAAGAAGCTCCTCTGGCATCAGTAAAGAAAAGAAATAGGAACAACAAGGGTGGATAAACCTTCCAGGGAAGCTGAAGAGCAAGCAATCAGAAGACCAAAATGTTTTCCTTTCTCCACGATCTTGTACAATACATCTTCCTATACCACTTAAGGCAATCAGGACAATCCCCCGGTAGGCACACACACAGGCCAGTCTGAGGCAACAATCCCTCACGGAGGATCTCTTTCTTCCCACGTGAGCCTCCGTCCTGACAAGCTGACAATTACTGCTAACCATCACAGGGCCTGAACAGCGATTCAACCTGTCCCAAGACTTCATCGTCACATTAAAATCCTGACCCATGGAATCTGCAACCTGTTAAATGTTGTGTTCAATGCTCTAGAGGGTGTTTGAAGCCACAGAGGTTACGACTTCTTGTAAGGAGCTTCCTGTAACTGATACGTAACCTTCTCATGACTGCCGTTCATGCTTCCTCTTGACCACATCATCCCAACACCTGAGCTGACGCGGGCCAGGTCAGGATTGAGAAAGTAGAGACAGGCAGTCCAACTCAAACAGGCTTAAGAATAATCAAATGAGCAAACAAAAGCAAAATGATGGAATAGCTCATGGCAGACAGAACTGGCAACTCTGGCCACTCGCTGCCCTTGACCGTGTCTTCCTCTGTTGGCTTCAGTTGCCCATTGTCTCTCTTCTCCTGTGTCAAGATGCAGCCAGCATCCAAGTTCCTGCTCTTTCACCTTAAAAGCACAAACAAGTCCCCTGGCTGTCGTTATTTGATGATGTCACTGCTGAACAAGCAGAACAGAGGAGGTAACCGTCTTCCGATGGCCTTGGCTAGGACAGATACCCATAGCTGAGCATGGGGTGCAACCGGCCTGGTCAACCTGTGCAGACTGAGGGGAGTGGAAGGAAGGCCTTCTTTAAAGTCTGGAAGCTGAGACTGAAGAGTAGAGACCAATGTTGATGGTGAAGCCAGGCCTCCGTTTCTAAAAACCCTTTGCCACTTTTGACCCACGTACTACAGGCGGTATGCGAAGTGCTCGGTTTTCCAAAGAAAGCAAGCTTGATTGTCCCTGAGCCGAGGGTGGCCCGGATGGCCTCGATCCGTGAAGTCTAATCCCGTCGCGAGAGCCAGGCTGGAACACAAGTGCACGCTCCCAGCATCAGCATCTTTGAAATTACGCTTGAAAAGAGGGACATTCCCCTGGCTACTCTCTCTTCCTACTGACACCTGGAGGGTCATCTTCTTCCTTGTTTGCTCCATGGCTAAATGGTCACCTGTCCCTCTGTCCCCTGCTTCAGACACAGAGTGACAGCCTCTGCTAATCCCCTGAAGGAGAGAAGACCAGAGGCACCAGAGGCAGGCAGTGCTGCGCTCACACTTTCTCAGCCCCCAAACTCTGCTTTTCAAAAGAAATTTCTTCAAACAAGCCAGTCACAAGCTCTGAGTCCGTTGAAGTTTAAAGACAAAGATACCTTTGAGTTTTCTAAACACATTCTAAAAGAAAAGGTTATTTTTTTTACTTTAAAAAAAATAAAAACAGATGAATTCTTTTGGTGTTCAAATACAACCAAACAGAATTTCGCTAAAAAAAAAAAAAAAAAAAAATTCCCCTGAGTGCTAATTGTCAATAGAGACACGCACTGGATATTATTTTTTTTTCATCGAAAAGAAATTTCTTCAAACAAGCCAGTCACAAGCTCTGAGTCCGTTGAAGTTTAAAGACAAAGATACCTTTGAGTTTTCTAAACACATTCTAAAAGNACACACACACACACACACACTTCAGAACACCAACAGACAGCAGAACCTGAGAGGATGCTTTTGACTAGGTAAAGGCATCGACAGTAGAGAGAGTACTTCTACTGTGCACTGTTGTGCTAAATGGGTTGTTCTATTTGTCAGACTAAATGCAAAATGGTCTATTTCAGAAAAGATGCAAAATAAGTACCACTGTTTTGGGGAAGAACATAATCATGATTTTTTTGGTGAATATAAATCCAGGAGACAGGTTTGTATACTGATACTTAACGGTGGTCTGGACTCACCTCGCCAGGGTACTGATAAGACTCCCCGTAACAAAGAGACACACTTTATTTCCGACTAGCCAGGCTCATTCCTCATGCCTCATGTGCAGTCAGACTATGCACGAGAAATCTCTTAGTTTGCCTATGGTTTTGGAGGATATAGAGACAGGAGAGTTGAGTACTGTAGCAGACAGCAAGGAGGCTACAGATGGTGAGCAGATGCTCCATGAGGCTCTGAACGCCTACCTTGGGTGCATTCCTGTAAGAAGGGCCACACTGACTTCCTGCATCTTTCTTACATCTCGTTTTCCTCCTAAGGCCATCCCAGGAGAGAGGCCAAGAGCATGCCCTATATTCAAACCCAGCAGAAATACATACATCCTCCAACATGACCTTTAGGCTATCAGTCACTCCCCACTTAAAACTTAGAGTAGGCTGATCATGATGGTGCATCCCAGAAGGCTGATACAAGGCTATCTCTGTGAACTCAAAGCCACCTACCTGGTCTTGAACATAGACTTCCAGGGCAGCCAGTGCTATCTCAAACAAACAAAAATAGGCCTGAGGACCTGGGATATAGTAAAGCAAGTAAGAATATTTATAGCAGAAGTCTTAGGACTTGAGTTCAAGTTCTCAGCACCCAGTAAAAAGAATGGTGGAGCGGTTTTGTTATCTGTTATATCAGTGCTGTGGGTGGCAGAAACATGGCGTTCTCTGGGCTTGCTGGCTGCCAGCCTTGCTCTAAACTCAGTAAGAGACCCTGTCTCAAGGGAATAAGTTAGAGTGATAGAGAATACTTAACCTTCCTCTGGTCTCTGCACAAGCAGAGGGATGTACACACATATATCCCTCTGTATATACAACAACAACAATATACAAAGACACAAACAGGCTTGCAGTTCTCCTCCTGAAATCACAGATTACCAGGGAAATCCCAGCATTCCCAGAAGATCCTTTGTGCGGTAGGGAAGATACCATAATGAAAGACAATTGAAAAATCAGGTCACAAAACAAAACAAACAAACAAAAAATAACAAAGCAAACAAAGTCGGCCTGAGAATGATGGACAGGGAGAAGAATATTCTAGAAAGCTTATAAATCTCTTACTCCTTCACTCCATCACCTGATCTAACAAGGACGAAGTAATTCAAAGCCCACCCATCTAGCTACCTACTAACACTCTGGACAAGACCTAGGGTGGGCCCCCAATGACCCTGCAAGGTTTGATTCCTTTCCCTGAATCCAGATGGAAATGATAGCTTGCTTCTAGTCCAATAGAAAAGTGGCAGAAACTACTGACTAGTCTGTCCTGCGGCCATCGCCTTACACACGGGACTCCATCTTAGCAGATGGGGACGAGGGCTTCTGTTGCTGGCTCTGGCATCCTCACCAGCGTGTCCTCACTCGGAAAGATATCCATATACTCACTCTGAAACACTGTGGTGTTGTGTTACATGACCAAAGAGGACGGCACCATCTCACCCATTAGCTCACAGCAGCTGTGGGTACCTGGGCAAGACCTGCATGAGATCCCGCCAGTCACCATTCCAGCATAGGAGAGGGACTCGTGAGCTCCCACCTCTAGCTGAGAAGCATTGACAACTGGCGGCTACTAGGGGAGGGAGAGTCCATTTTCTGTATTGGTGTGGTCCCTAAGAGGTTGACTATGTGACCGTGGATGACCCCACCGCCATGTGCGTATAGACAGTACTATTTCAACTCTGGATTATCAAAAAAGAGGGACAGGATACATGAATGCTATACTTTACTAAAATGCATAGTAGATGCGGAAAAAAAGACTTTGCAAGGAAATTTTAAAAACTACTATACATCCTAAATATGGAGATCAGCCTATACCTAATCACCCACACCCCTGAGAAGACTTTCTCAGGCCATACCCAGAGGGATATAGTAGCAGAGCAACGGGTGAAACTCTGGGAAGGAAAGGGAGACTCCCCCACGTAATGGTTCTGAGGAACGGAAACCACGTGTAAGAAATGAACAAAGGTTTCTAGAAACCCCAGGAAGCTCCTGGAGGACAAGATACTGACTCCACTCTGGAGCAAGGAACAGAATCATGGCAACAGCGGACCGAGTAGGCATTAGATACCCAGCCTCCAGGAAGGAGCCCAGCCACACTGTACACACGCTTCTGACACAGAACGGACATGACAAGGATACTTTGGTGTGTGTGTCTTTATATTCCTAATCCCGTAATTATTTTTTACACTGGAAATAAGAAACTAACTCAATGACCTCAAAGAAGTAGACTGTTGCATTGTGAAGGCAAGGAGGTGAGGACAGCCACAAAGAATCCCTCAGTGACAAGCCCCCCAGTCCTACCAACCGCCACATCAGCTGGAAGGAGGAGCTCTCTGAAGGCTCCCTGGGAAGAGGGGCTTCTTCGATTGCCTTACACAACCGGACATGGTTAGAGTACTCCAAGAAGAGCTGCCTTGCCCTGGACTGGCTGAGAACCCAGTGGTTGTGGTGCCATGAGGCTGGGGGCCTCAATAATCCCTGTCTGGCACTCAAGTCTGGAGGAACCCTAGAGAGGAACTGATCCTCAGTCCACGTCAGAAGCCCAAAGAAGCTCCTCTGGCATCAGTAAAGAAAAGAAATAGGAACAACAAGGGTGGATAAACCTTCCAGGGAAGCTGAAGAGCAAGCAATCAGAAGACCAAAATGTTTTCCTTTCTCCACGATCTTGTACAATACATCTTCCTATACCACTTAAGGCAATCAGGACAATCCCCCGGTAGGCACACACACAGGCCAGTCTGAGGCAACAATCCCTCACGGAGGATCTCTTTCTTCCCACGTGAGCCTCCGTCCTGACAAGCTGACAATTACTGCTAACCATCACAGGGCCTGAACAGCGATTCAACCTGTCCCAAGACTTCATCGTCACATTAAAATCCTGACCCATGGAATCTGCAACCTGTTAAATGTTGTGTTCAATGCTCTAGAGGGTGTTTGAAGCCACAGAGGTTACGACTTCTTGTAAGGAGCTTCCTGTAACTGATACGTAACCTTCTCATGACTGCCGTTCATGCTTCCTCTTGACCACATCATCCCAACACCTGAGCTGACGCGGGCCAGGTCAGGATTGAGAAAGTAGAGACAGGCAGTCCAACTCAAACAGGCTTAAGAATAATCAAATGAGCAAACAAAAGCAAAATGATGGAATAGCTCATGGCAGACAGAACTGGCAACTCTGGCCACTCGCTGCCCTTGACCGTGTCTTCCTCTGTTGGCTTCAGTTGCCCATTGTCTCTCTTCTCCTGTGTCAAGATGCAGCCAGCATCCAAGTTCCTGCTCTTTCACCTTAAAAGCACAAACAAGTCCCCTGGCTGTCGTTATTTGATGATGTCACTGCTGAACAAGCAGAACAGAGGAGGTAACCGTCTTCCGATGGCCTTGGCTAGGACAGATACCCATAGCTGAGCATGGGGTGCAACCGGCCTGGTCAACCTGTGCAGACTGAGGGGAGTGGAAGGAAGGCCTTCTTTAAAGTCTGGAAGCTGAGACTGAAGAGTAGAGACCAATGTTGATGGTGAAGCCAGGCCTCCGTTTCTAAAAACCCTTTGCCACTTTTGACCCACGTACTACAGGCGGTATGCGAAGTGCTCGGTTTTCCAAAGAAAGCAAGCTTGATTGTCCCTGAGCCGAGGGTGGCCCGGATGGCCTCGATCCGTGAAGTCTAATCCCGTCGCGAGAGCCAGGCTGGAACACAAGTGCACGCTCCCAGCATCAGCATCTTTGAAATTACGCTTGAAAAGAGGGACATTCCCCTGGCTACTCTCTCTTCCTACTGACACCTGGAGGGTCATCTTCTTCCTTGTTTGCTCCATGGCTAAATGGTCACCTGTCCCTCTGTCCCCTGCTTCAGACACAGAGTGACAGCCTCTGCTAATCCCCTGAAGGAGAGAAGACCAGAGGCACCAGAGGCAGGCAGTGCTGCGCTCACACTTTCTCAGCCCCCAAACTCTGCTTTTCAAAAGAAATTTCTTCAAACAAGCCAGTCACAAGCTCTGAGTCCGTTGAAGTTTAAAGACAAAGATACCTTTGAGTTTTCTAAACACATTCTAAAAGAAAAGGTTATTTTTTTTACTTTAAAAAAAATAAAAACAGATGAATTCTTTTGGTGTTCAAATACAACCAAACAGAATTTCGCTAAAAAAAAAAAAAAAAAAAATTCCCCTGAGTGCTAATTGTCAATAGAGACACGCACTGGATATTATTTTTTTTTCATCTGAAAAGATTTTTTTAATTCTTTCAAAAAAAAGAATACTTTTTGTAAAAAGTGGATTTAAAAAAAAGAAAGAAAAGAAAAATAAAAAGGCAACTTAGAGCCTGGCACTAAGACATCCTCAAATAAATTGTTCACACCATCTTGTCAGACATCATTTTTGGGGACTCAGATGTTAATTTTAGTGAAAATCGCTCAGACTTCTTGAGGTAGAAGAGCCACTAATCTTTGCCCCATTCCAGAGATATATCGGCCCGTTCTCCTATTTTAGCATAATCAGGGGAGGGCGTGTTTAATCTCCCTGCCAGCGCTGCATATGTGTTATTTTCTAGTACCTGGCTATAATTATCAGTGTTATTTTAATAATCAATTTCAGCATAATGGCAGGATTTGCTTCAGTTGCATTTAAATTATAATAACGCTCAATAAAGAGGAAATGAAAAAGAAAGCGAAAATATCATCGGGAGGATTACCAGAACGCTCCCACAAAAGGGACCTTTTTAATTTTCATGAGGTGATAAACTGATAGCCTTTTGAATAGACAATTAGGCTCATAAACCCGATACACCAAGGGCTTAATTCACAAACACACATCATCGCTAATACATTTGCAGGGCAGCCGTGTGCTTAACAGGATTAGAATACAGCAAACCATCCATTATTAATGGGAGAGCACATTGCCTTGGTCTTCATCCCTGGACAGGCCAGTATTTAAATCACACAATTTAGCACAACTTCTGGAGTTTAGCTCGGCGCTTCTCTGGATAGATCAGGGAGCTTTGGCTACTGGACACTGTGAGCCCACTGCAGCTCCTGTTCCAGCAAAGATAAAAATCCTGGAAGTCCGAGGCCTTGCTCCATCCAGTAATAAGTTAAGAGGGAGCTAGCCCTCCTCATAAGAATGTCGCTTCCGCAAGAGGCCTTAAGCCTCAACATGTTCCAGGATCACCATTTGCACATTAGCACTGGACATGTGTAGTGATAATTTATTTGCATTTTAATAAATACAGCTTGTCCCAAGTTCAGAGAGTAAAACAGCCACATTGATCAGTCTTACAGGCCAAGCAGTGGTGACACACACCTTTAATCCAGTAGCCACAGCAATTTGCCATAGAAAGTGATGTACACTTTTAATCCCAGCCCTCGAAAGGGTAATAAAACGGGAGAAGACAGGTCTCACACACAGTCTCATTCTGAGATTCCTGGAGGCAGGATCACCATTTCAGACTGAGGCAGAGGTAAGAGCCAGTGGCTGACTGTTTTGCTTTTCTGACCTTCAGGTTGAACCCCAATTTCTGTCTCTGGGTTTTTATTAATCATGCTACAATGTGTCATGAGGATTCAGACAAAATCCAATCTAGGGTAGGGGTAGAATTTGTCGAGTTGTGGTTTTAACAAGACTTAGGGTATCGCCATCCCACAGAAATGACACGGAAGGCTCTCTCATTCTGCCTTTGGGGGGCTGCCTTTGGGGTAGATATATCCAGGTGGTGTGCTTTGTGAGATGAGTAATCTCAGATAGTTTTTCATTTTTACCACGAAGCCTGGAGGAGAGGAACAAGCCATGCCAGGTTGGCCGGGACCATGGGGTTTCCCGGACACAGACTTAGAAACTGAAATATTTTCCAACATACAACCCGATGAGTTGGTTACCTTAGCAAGCCAACATGATTGCCAGGATTTCATGGTACTCAACCTGAGGGAGAGACACCCCAGTTTTAGATATCAAAATTGAGCCTCAAAAGAGCTGCTCTACTTCACAGCAGCAAGAGCTTTGTTGTGAAATATTATTTTAACTGGGCAAAGATTGCTACATTTGTTTGTGCTGCATTTGTTTAATGATGTAAGGATGAATTCTTTCTTTCGGGCAGTTTCCATTTTACATTTCCTCCAAAGCAACTGTGGGTACCTGAAACCATGGAAGTAAAGAGGGAACAACTGGACTCTCGAAAGTGTAAGGTGGGGTGAATATTAAAATTGCTCATGGGTACTTTCCAAAATCGAAATGGCCCACTCACGCCGGGTTACTGAACAGGCTTAGTGGTGTGCCTGGCATGTTCCCAGCACTTTTAGATAAAGATCTCAAAGTCCCCCCAAATGCTCACAAAGCCTGGATGGACACTTGTCTCCTTCCCCTGCCCCAGGCTAAAGACTGGCTTTATTCCATAGCCTAGTTAGCCACTGTGCCTCGTAATGTAAACCAGGCAAGCTTCCTACTACAGACAGACAGACCACACTGAAGGCAGACTTTGGAAAGGAAAAAAGATCCTAGCTGTGCTCTGTCACTTGCTCATTCCTAGAATGGGGCTCAGCCTGATGGCCCCAAATAGTGCACGTGAGGAACAGACCAAAGGCGCTAGGCTAGTACCAGCTCCCATGCCTTCTCCTTGTCCCACACAACCGCAACCAAAACCCCACCACTATTGCCGCTATTCTGCTCTAAAGGGGTTCCAGGATTGGGGTGGCAGCTGAGCGGGCGAACTACCTCACTTTCAAATATGAAAAGCAGAGTTCAGCCCCCCCCCCAAGCTATGTTGAAAACCGGCTGTGTATGGTGACACACGCTTGTAACCCCAGAGCTGGGAAGATGGAGGCAGGTGGTCCCTAAGGGCTACCTGGTGAGTTCCTGACCAGTGATATAACCTGTCTGAAGCAGGGAGGTTGATAGTATTTGAGAAACGGCATGGCAGAGGTTGTCTTCTGGCTTCCACAGACAGACAGATGGGGCAGGAGAAGGAGGCAGAGGAAGAGGAGAGAAGACATTGATTCTACCCAAGAAGCAACCATCATGGACACTCACCCTGGCCTGTCCACTCTCATTTCCCTGTGCATTTTGACTATCTGTGCTTCAGAATGTCCTGTCCATCATCAATCATCCTGATGCTGGGCAGTTCTAGTGGGTGCCACTGAGAAATCTACCCCCAAATATAACCTGGAAAGTGTTGATTCTCCTCGTCAGGAAGGAGGCATTTTCTATACATCAGGGTAAAATCTTTACAATACGAAGACCTTAATAACCTTCCCGTTAATTATGAATGGGCACTGATGCATATTCATCCTTAGAAGCCCAGAGTGTTTAAGTCTCGGTGTCTTAGCTGGGATTTCTACTGCTGTAAAGAAACACCAGGACCAAAGCACATTGGGGAGGAAAGGGTTTACTTGGCTTACACTTCCACATGGCTGTTCATCATTGGAGGAAGGTGGGGCAGGACCCTGGAGGCAGAAACTGATGCAAAATCTCACTGGAGAGGTGCTGCTTACTGGTTTGTTCCTCATGAGCAAAAGCTTGCCCCGCCTGCTTTCTTATAGAACCCGGGACCACCTGCCAAGCCTGGCACCACCCACCATGGGCTAGGCCCTTCTGCTTTCAAACTCGAATTTAGAAAATGTCCTACAGGCCTGCCCACAGTTGGATATTATGGAGGCTTTTTCATAACTGAGGTTCCCTCTTCTCAAATAACTTTAGTTTGTGTCAAATTGACACAAAATGAGCCAGCATGGCCAGTGTCAGACCAGAAACTTTGTGGTTTGCAGAAAGTCGATTTTAGTAAATAGGAATCACGCTCCATTTCTGTTTCCTGTGCAAGTTTGCATGGCCCCTGCAGCTCCTGGAAACTGAGGCTGGCTGCTTCTCTTCCCTCCCTGGGGAATCAGCTTTGCTTCCCTTCCATAGCCACAGTGGACCTCCTTTCTGAACGCCCAGTGCTGATCTTGAGCTGAAGGTGGACACGCGCTTGGAAAAGTGGAATGAACTGAACTGAGTCTCCTGCAGCCCTCTCCAGCAAGAGTGGTGTCCTCACCTGCTGTCTCTAAGAAACCAACCATTGTCAAGACATAGAGACAAGATGCTGGAAAGGAAAGGAAGGAGGTGGACGCTGGTCTGAAGCTGCTGCAACTGGACCTCAAATCTCTAGGTTCTAGAGTGGTCTGAGCCACCTGTTTGGTGGGACTGTATCCTGGCAGCCCTGGGAAACACAGGATGCCTAGCCCTGGCCAGCAGGGTCTTGTCAGCAAACGGGACCTTCTGTGCTCACTGAGTAGGGAGAAACCCTAGGCATTGCCCTCTCTGTTTCCCCTCATCCAGTGTATCTATCCTGGCCAGAACCTCTCAATCCCGCTTCCTCCCACCCGTCACTACACCGGCCCTTTATCCCCTTTCCCACTCAGGTCTAACCCACACCAAAATGACATTGTTTCCCCCTTGGAACCTTGGTACTGCCATGTTTTGGGGCCCTCTGGGACTTCCATTACATCGCTAAGGAAATCCAAATCTGCTCAAGGTTTATGGAGGACCACAAGGCACAGGCCCCGTCCCCCGCTCTTCTTTCTGGCTTCCCCTTGAGCCACTATAGCCGGCAGTATGGACTCTGTGAGGCCCTTCTGTATTCAGGAGCCTCTAACTTCCATCTACAGCTAGACCTCAGTCCGCGAGCTTCTTCCACAGAGACTCACTCACTGTTTTCAGTCCTCCCTTCCCACTCCCTGGTTGTCCCGCGTGGCATTCGTCACAGCTATGAGTTGCCTATTTATTAGTGCGTGGTCATTCTCTGCTGCTCCCTCATGGCTTTCTCTCGCTCACTATAGGCCCCGTCTGAGCAGGAACAAGGTCTATTTGTCCTCCCGGTGCTGGCAGGGAGCAGAACAATGTGTGGCTCCTAGGAGGTGCTCTGTAAATATTAGTGGAATGATCCAACCTCAATGCCCCTCTTTGTGGCGAGCTGAAGTATAGGGATGTGTTGACCGTAAAATAAACACGATTAGCCTGGGCTGGGCTCTCACCCGATTCATACCAGGAGGGCCAAGCAAGCCCGACGCTGCCTGAGGGAAAGCCCTGTCACCAACTGCCACCTACGGAGTCATGCTATTCATTGGAATCCCAGTTTTCTGTAGCGTACCAGGAGATACTGGCCATGGATTCCTGGTTTAGGATATTGCACAAAGGCTCCTGAAGCCTTGTGAAGCTTTTCCTGCTTGAGAACGGTTTTGCTAAGTCCAACAATAGTAAAGTGAGAGAGGCCACAAAGACATCAGCACACCCTCTGCTGACAGGGCCTGAGTACAGGTTCCTGTGGCTGACCACGGGGCCTACTCTACTTACAACACTGCAGAAAACAGCGCTGAGCTTAGAACCTGATTTAGGGATAAAATCCTGTTCCTCTAGCAGGGACCTGATCATGTCATTCATTTGGAAGTATCACCTAGATTCTCTCAGTCACCTCCTCGGTCATGTGACCATTTTTAACAGTTGCAAACAGAAGTAAATGGCAACCCTATATAGTTCCAGGGACAAAAGGACATCAACCTGGTGTCTTGAAGACAATTTCAATTATCTATTGGAAGTTAAACAAACGACTTGACATTTTCACCAACTCTCTGCCCATCTAGTGCACAAGAATATTATATAGAAGCTTAACAGGACTGAAGTCACCTCTATAGTAACAAAAAACTCAATTAGTCTCTTCTGGCTTCTCTAGGCACGAGAATCAGAACAAAACAAACTAGAATCAGAAATGGGTTTGTTTACCAGAAATGCTGTCTGTCTAGGACCTTGGAATGACCACCAGAATTTCAGTTCTATGCAAAATCCACTCAGTGAGCAGCAAACAGAGGTCTAGTGAGCAGCCTCATCTAAGGCAGCTACCACATACACACCTCACTATTAACAAAAGGCCTCAGTTCCCTGATAAAATCCTCCCTTACTCTCTGTCTCCCGAGTCCTTCCACCCTCACAATCCAGCCCCTCTGTCCCTGCGGTGCGTCAGGACACTCTTGTCTGCCATAAGGCCCTAGGTCCCCATGTCTCGCCAAACAAGAGATTTTTAAATCCAACCCTGTGGTCCTTAGTGCACTTCGACTGTGGCCAGCCAGACACTCAAGGGGCTACATACAAACTGTTGAAGGAAAATAAACTTGCCAAACACTGTTCAAATTGAGAACTCAAAAGCTCGAAATCAGGTAACATGCCTTCCAACCATGTCCCATTGTCTATAAAGTTAGGCTTCCTAGATTGGGGGTAATGAAGTACTTTCTTACATACCAAAATAAATAAGCATGATGTGGGATTCCCCTCTGTATGCTATGAATTTGTTTTATCACCATTGGTTAATAAAGAAGCTGATTTGGCCTATGGCAGGGCAGAATATAAGTAGGCAGGAAAACCAAACTGAATGCAGGGAGAAAAAAGGTGGAGTCAGGCAGATGCCATGTTGGTGCTAAAGGAGAAAGACACCAGAATCTTTCTGGTAAGCCACAGCCTCACGGGGATACACAGTTTAATAGAAATGGGTTAATTTAAGATATAAGAGTGAGCCAGGAATATGCCTGAGCCGTTGGCCAAACAGTGCTGTAATTAATACAGTTTCTGTGTGATTATTTGGGTCTGGGCAGCTGGAAAACAAAACCGGAGCCTCTGTTTACATAAGCAAAGGAACCCAAACAGGTGCTCGTAGAGTATCATTCTTGGTGGTGACACTCACACAGCAGAGGGAGAGAAACCGTCTAGTGTCCACAAGTAAGTGTGGTTGTTTAAGAATGCAATAAAAGGGCTCCACAGCTAAAGGTGCTTGCCACCAAGCCTCACAACCTGAGTTCAGTCCCCAGGAATCACATGATAAGAAGAGGAAATCAGCTTCCACCAAACTGCCTTCTGGTCTCCACATGTACACACACTCACACATATACACACAGCGCAACACAAATAATGTGATCCTTTTAATTAAAGGAAAATTTTTAAAAAGAATGCAATGAAAATATGGTTTCATTTGATTGATGCATAGAATTTTCAAAAGACCAAAAGATGTTTAGAATAGATATTCTTCATGGAGGCTTAAATGAAAATGACCCCCATATGCCATAGGCAGTGGCACTATTAGGAGGCTCTGAGCAGAGGGCTGCAGGCAAGACCAAAATGAACTGAGTTCGAGTACTGCCAGGCCCAGTGTCTCAGAAGTGGGGCTGCATGGGAGAATTAGCAGTGTGTCCTGCAGATCAGTCCCCACCTACCATACTTGCTGTCTCTAGTCGCTGGGAACTAACTAGTCTTCGCAAGTTTCTGAGCACTCTGGAGGGTTCTGATAACCCCTCCGTGACTCCCAAACTCTAACAACAGACTCCCCCAGGTTCGTTAAGGCTCAAACTGCTCTGCCCCACTCCAGAGATCTCTGACCCAGAAGGCCAGATGTGGGGACAAGAATTTGCATCCGGCACTAACTCCCATATGATGTGGCAGCTGTCACTAAGACGCCCACCGAGGTGTGCCTGAATGTCCTCTAGTCACCAGCCCCGCAGCTTTGCCCTCCTCCCCCATAATGGCTGTCTCGGTGCACACGCGTCTCCAAGAGGCTGTTGAAGAACTTGGAAGCACAAGGAGGACCTCTCACCCTCCCCACCTGGAGGTGACCTTCGTTAGCTAAATCCCAATGGCTGTGGGTGTGTGCAGTCCCCTGTAAGTGACCCTGTGCTGGTCAGCAATCCCACCTCTGGAATTTCTTGCCTTCTCAAAAGTGTCAAAGGACCTAAAACGCGTGTATTCATGTTTCCTGTGCAAATTCCAGTTCTCCGGAGTTTGGGTTTGTTTGGTTTTTTTCTAATACAATGATGCTTATCTGAGAGAAAACAGCTGCCCCACTTTCTTTAATCTCTAATTTATCTAATCTCCCTGTGTAAAATAGGTATATTGCTAATGACTGAATTCCTGCCAAGGGAATGAAATGCTTGTTTCAATCACTTATTCTTCTCATTGACTTTACCCTCTGAGGGACAATATCACACAACATAAATATAATAGATGGGCCACACTTTTTTCTTTTTTTCTATCTTCATCACTGGCCACTATCAGAAAGCCTTCAGGATGGAGGCATCATTTTGCATGTCTCCACCTGAAGCACCACGGGGCACGTCTGTGGTTGGAAATCTCTCTTTGAGATCTGCCCTTCACCAAGGCCCCAAGTGCCAACCCCTTGGAGAACCCTCGCAGAGCGTGACCATGACGAGATGAGACCACCAGAGGTCGCCGTAGAGCAGCGTGCCCGCCCCCTCCAAAGACTCCCAGCCGCGCCCTGAGCCAGGCTGTTTATTGTCAAGAAGGGTGTTTTTCAAAACCTGAACACCGGGAGGTGGTTTTCCGTAGGCTTTTTCCCCCTCTCTTTGCTGTTGTTGTTATCTCTTCTCTTTTTGGCATTTAAGTGATAGGCAAATAGGATCTGCCCCCGTTGTGTTTACAAAAGTAAACAAAGATGGCACTTAAGAGATAGATTCCAAAACTGGCCCACCCAGGCATAGGCCTCCGCATTGTGTTTGAGCCCTGCCCAGCGAGCACCAGGCCAAGCCGGAAGACACCAGCTTCAGCAAGTACCCCACTAAGCCCCCACTGTTCTCCTCATTGTCCTCTAGCCTTTCTCAGTCTGGAAAACAGCAAAGACGTTTAGAATGCTGTTCATACGTTTATAACCTGTTCATACCGTTCCTTGTGAGGGGTTATAGTATTTGTAACATAAAATGCACCATGCTAACCTCAGGAGTGTACATGCAGCTGTCCTTACCACCCATCCTGAGAACGAACATCACTACCATCCCACAGTGGAACTTGGAGTCCCGCAAACGCCCCTGGTGGCCTCTGTTTTATTTTGTCCGAGCCCGTCTACGCCAGGACCTTGCAGGAGAGGACTAGAACCATACCTGTCCCTTTGTGAGTGGCATCTTCCTTTACTAAGCTGTTTTTAAAGGTGCGGCGATCGTGCTGTAGCGCCAAGGTGTCTGAACGTCGTGGGCGAGGATTATTCTAGCACATTCGTTCTTGCCGTTGATAGCCAGAAGGATGGAGGAAGCAAGCCAAAGAGGCTGCCCTGGCCCTTGCTTTTCAGCTGAGGACTCTGAACTCCCCCACACAACTGTAGGGCGTGATGTCACGATCAGATATTCTTCCTCGTGCCTGCCCTGCCTTGTCTTGGGCCCTCTGCCAACAATCAGTCTTGGACAGGTGCACCTTTGTTGGGCACAACTTCCAGTCCACCTAGCAAGCAGTTTGTGATCCCCAAACTGGTGACCCCAACTAGGCCATGAACCAAACTAGGGTGTGCGACACACGCATAATTATACAGACCCTGCCTAAAGTGCTTACGTGGGCCCAGGGATTCTAACTGGACCACAAGACTCTGACCTGGGCACTCAAAGAAGGACACAGTGTGGACCTATGTCCTCCAGACGTTTTCTGTGGTGGAAAATTCACAGGCGAGAGCTCACTGGTCCTACGAGAAGTCATCTGGAGGGAGTTTGGGGTTGGCGGTGGAAGGGAGCTATTCTCACATCTCCCTGCGTTTTACTAACAAAACCCACTCCGGGGTTCTGTCCTGTTCCCATAACTGAGCCGGTGACTGCCGGTTCTCTACAAGCCGCTAAAGCATCGCATTCCTTCATTCTGCGCATGCTCCATGGAAGGACTCAGCCTTTCAAGACTCCGTACATATCTCAGGTTACCTCCAAGAAGCCCCAGCCGTGACTCCAGCCCTGGTTTTGTGACCTCAGAGCCCACGTTTGCCAAAGCCTGGCTAAATTATTTCACATTGAGCTCTTCTCCCCTTCCAGCAGGTGGGAGCTGCCCTAGAGGGAAGTTTCTCCCAAACTCCACCTGAATCTACTTTAGTTCCTCAGCAAGCATCTTCTTTGTACCACCGGGACAGGTGCTTTGAGAAATGACAAGCAGATGCAGCTTCCTGGAGCGGTTGGTAAAGTGTGTTGTGTACACACGAAGACCCGAGTTCAAGCCCCAGCACCTACATGAAAAGGCCAGGCAGAGTAGCACATGCTTGTACCATAGCAGTGAGGAGACGATACAGAGGACCCCTGGCTCACTGGCCAACCTGCCTACCTTAATCAGTGGTCTCCAGGACTGTGAGAGAACCTGTCTCACAAAAAGCAAGGTAGAGACCCCTGAGAAACCATACTGTGGCCGTGGCCTCTGACCTCTAACCGCATGCAAACCTTAACGCACACATAAACACATTTAACAAAGAACAACAGGAGTCGTCGTGGTGGCAATCGAGTTTTATCTGGGACTTGCTGGACTAGATTTGGAAATCACCTGAGATTTTTTACTATATTCATTTTCTGGTATGTTTTGAAAGAAAACGAGAGCTGTTCATGGGATGACATTGGGGGCAGGGGAGGATGCAATACCTGGATTCTTAGCAACACGTTCGGACCAACCGTTTCCCCACTTGACGGAGAGTTGCTGAGACCGCTGACATTCTGTGAAATCTGTCCTCTTGTTACAGGAGCTCCAGCCACACCTTGAGGATATCACCTGGGGAATGGCGGGTACAGTCAAGACTCTAGCCATAATGTGCTTTACAGTCACACGGCGTGTTTGCGGAAACTGTAACCACTCCAGAAGTACTACGGGAAACAAAACAGGAAGCCTGGCTTCATCTAGCTTCATGTACTAAATGCTGAATGCTCGTGAATGCTAGAAACTTACAGAAAATGAAGCCATACTCAAAGAAGGCTGGCTGCTTTGAAAAGGATCAAAGCCAATCTCCATAGTCCAAGAGCTCTTTGCAATTTCAGCTGCTTGCCACCCTGGACTGCATTTGCCAATTTCTTATAGGAAGATTCTAGAACGGTGTGTGCTGGGCCTCTGTCTTGGCGAACACCACACTCTCCGTGGTGGACGGAGGTAAAAACTGGTTTTCATATACCGATTCCCCAGGTTCCCACCACAGGGTGTTACTGAGGAAGAGAAGAGTGGTCTCCAGTTTGGAGTGAACGTTGTACAAATGAGAAACAGAAAGGAAACCAGCACTTTTCCTCCTAAATAACTAAGAAGAGTAGGGGAGGGGTGTTCCTGTCACCAGAGCCATGATATAGTATCTCTGTACCCCGAGAGTTAGGACATGGATGCTCAGGGCCTGAGCCCACTGAGCTTACTCTCAGGAGAGCTCTTAGATCATACTCTGAATGAAGCTGAGGGCACGGTGGGAGAGAATGTTGTTACATACAGTGTAGTCATGTAGACCTCAACTATCATCACCACATAGGTGGGGCCAAGGAATCTCAAACCGAGCATGCTCAGACCAAGCTCACATGGGCCATGATGATTCTTTGTCTCACTTTTGAAATCATGAATCTCTTTCCTCTGTCTCCTCTGTCACCTCTTAGTCCAGGGATCATGTTCTACCTGGAGGATGTCGGACAGGAGTCACCTGAGAGGAGTCTTGGACCTCACTATTGACTCTTGACCTGCCTCAGTCCGTGCCTTCACTCTTCCCAGGGCACATCTAATATCACCACACCACACCCTTGAAATGCTTCCTTTCCTTCAGGCCTCTTTCTCTTGCCCTACCCCTGACCCTTTGCTGCCTCTCTCTGTGTATACTCGGATCCCAGCGCCAACCGACCTCTCCCTTCACTGAGGTTTGGTCTTGGACCGGTGAGCTGTGATCAATGATGGAGCGTGTCTGCAGGCATTCTCAGGCTCATCTGTGGCTCTCTTGCCTCTGGCATGAGAAAGCCATGACCCAGATTTGGGGAGCATCTTCAGCTAAGTCCCACAATAAAGATCTAAGGACCACTGCTGTAGATGAGTCCAAGGGAAGCTGTGACAAGTAGCAAAAATAGAAATTCGTCACCGGGAACCCCTGAGATTTTTTTTCCCATGTTTGTTACACAGCATGGCCTAGTGAGTACTAACTATCACACAGGGCTGCTTCTTAATTGTAGATCAAAATCCAAACTCCATAAGCTGGTACCAAACCCTACTTTCATTGCCTTAAATTAGCCTTGCTTCTTCACGTCAGGAATCTGTTCGACTCTTCAACAACCCACTTCTGTGGTGCCAATGGCCACAGTAGACATCAGCTTAAGATCAGTTCCTATAGGCAAAAATCCCCTGACCCCTTAGTCAGCCCATCACTGCCCCCCATGTAGAGTACATTAGGTCTGTAAGTTTATTATCGTTTGCATGGTCATTGATTGCCATCCCTGACTTCCTTCCATTGTTCATCATAACTGCAATTTCTTCGCTTATTTAATGTCCACTCCTCTAGCTGGGTGTCCACTCTCAAAGAATGCTTGCTGGTCCTTGTGTCCAAGAGCTAGAGAATGCACTGATTCCCAAGAGGTCTTCAGAACATTCTGTGAACCAATGGCAAAGGACGGAGCACCCCAAGAGAGGAGTGTGGAAAGAGAGCGCCCGTTTATTGTTAATGTGCTGAGTGCCCCCAATGAAAGGCCTGCGTTTAACCTAAGAGAGCCGCCAGGTTATAGTCACCTAGACCCCTGTCCTCTCCTACATCAGCCAATGCCAGCCCCTGAAGAATAGGTAGAAGATTCCACATTCCTGTGGCAAACAGCCTGCTCTCAGAGGGCACAGGACACATCCAAACATCTGGAGGCTTGCTGGGAGCACAGGTCATCAGCATGGCTGGTTTACTACACAAAATGGACGTCTGCCCTGCTCCAAAGGATTTTCCACCTGAGAGAGTCTTGACCTTCTGATCTGCAAAGCCTTTTCCCTTGAAGGGGCGAAAAGAGAAACAGTGTCCCGGGGCTTCAGGTCGGCTACCAAGTCAAACCCTGAAAGCATCAGAGACCACCTGTCTCCCCACATTCCGTAACCACGCCCCCACCCAGCTGCTCCTCTCACTAGGACTGTCCCTTCTTGACCAGGCCTTCTCTTCCATGCCAGCAACAGATATCCCAGCAACCACAGCACGGGGGTTCCTCTTGGATACCACGGATCAGTTTTGTTCAGCACATCTGGGAGTGTGGAGCAGAAATGTGCCCCTCATTTTTGTTCAGGTTGAGATTAAGTTCAACTGCCCTGCAGAATGAGACTGAACCATGACACAAGCTAGGGATGGGGAAGGGATGTCCCACAAATACTAAACTCAGGCAAGCTCATCCAGGGAGGGGCCCTTGCTGCTCCCAGAGACTTAATCCCTGCAGCCCCCTCCAGGCCCATAGTCTCAATCTCAACCCCCTTCAAGACACCAGTGGCACACAGAGACTGTATCAGTGTGAAGGGGGACGGTCTACTTGGGTCTAGACTTTAAGCTGAACTGGAAGTTACATGTCATCAGGACCACTTTTCAGACTGCAGTGAAGGCTCAGCCGGTCAAGAGCTTGTACTGCAATAAGACATGAGTTCAGGGCCCCCCAAACGCATAGCAAAAGCTAAGCGTGATGATGGTGCGTTTTTCATCCCAACGCTGGCAGAGTGGAGAGAAGAGGCTCCCTGGGGACTGTGGGCCAGCCAGGCTAGCCTGCTTGCTGAGTCCCAGCCAATGAGAGGTTTTGTCTCAAAAATGAACAAAGTAGATAGCAGCTGAGGAGTTATATTCAACATTGTCCTCTGGCCTCTATACACACGCACACGCACACATACACACACACACACACACACACACACACACCTTTTCTAGGAGTCCAAATAGGAAGAGAAACAGTGCATGAGAGATGTGTCCATCAGTGAAGATGAAACAGGTCAGAGGTCAGGGGAAGAAAAGACACAAGGAGCATCATGGCAGACAGGGCGCCCACGAGCAGGTGTGTAGCCTGCACCACCAAGGTAGCATGCCTCTTCAATTAAGAGCACCTACTGCTCTTACAGAGGACCCGGGTTTGACTCCCAGCACCCACGTGGAGGCTTAAAACCATTCTAGGGGACCCAATGCCTTCTGACCTCTGTGAGCACCAAACACACACATGGTACACATACAAACATGAAAGCAAAACACTCATTTGCATAAAAATAATTTTTTATGCTTCTTTCGCCTCCTGTTCCCACTCAGGGCTATCTCAGTGTCCTCCCCACGCCCTGCAGCTGTGACATTTTGTTTTACTGCTGTCACAGGCTATCAGGTCTCCATCCCTGTCTGACACTGTTGTGGGGACTCTGTCAGCCAATAGCCTTCACGACACCGGCCCACTTCAGGCGCAGTCCCATGTACTACAAAAACAGACGAACAGCATGCATGGCCCTCTCTGCTGCTGGATTCCGTTCCAGGTCCCAGCACATGCAGAGGACTGTGGATCACCACCCGTACTGTGGGTTTATCCCTAAATAAATAAACCTCTGTTATACTCCATTCTGGGCTACTGTGGAACTCTTTGGTACAACTACACCGCACCCCTTATCCTGCCACATGGTCTCGTTGGGGTCCTTATCCCTGCTACCTCGGTATATGACCCCTGAAAGAGAAAGTGTTTAGAAGGAAATAAAGATGATGCCCCCATGATGAGCCCTAACTCCATATGACAGAAACTGTTATAAAAACAGCCTATTGCACAGACACATACAGAGACCACACGGGGACAAAGTCTACTACAAGTCAAAGACTAAAAGTAACCCTGCCAACACCTTGACGTCAGCCTGCCTGACTCCAGGATGCTTTGAAGTTTCCGTGAAGGTACCAAGTGTTAGGACCTGAACTGTGGCTGACTGATCTGCCCCTAGAGTTCATATCCACTCTTGCTCCCTCCCACCCATAAGGACTCAGAATGAGTGACTGGAAAGAGAATCCTTGCTGTGGGGAATGGACCACATGTCAGGATTGCGTAATTGGGATGGTGCCGTAGAACGCAGATACAGCACACAGAGAACCCCAAACAGAAATGGGGATTGAAGTGACAGGCCAGCGGTGTAGCTCTGCTGATGAGGAGCTGTTGAAGTGTGCAGAAGACCCTGTGTTCTATCTCCAGCACCCCATAAAACCAGGCATAGTGGCAGATGCTGGTGATTTCAGCACTCAAGGAAGCAGGAGGATAAGAAATTCAATATAACCCTCAGATACATAGTTCAAAGCCAGCCTGAGACATACAAGAATATATGAGACTGTCTCAAAAAAAAAGAAAAGAAAAGAAAAGAAAAGAAGAAAATAACTTTGTTTTTACAAAATTATTGTAGCAGTATTCACAGCAGAATTAAACCCTTTTTTTTTACTTTTAAGTTCCATAGTCTCTTAGATAAATAAGCCAACACTTAAGTAATACAAAAAGGGAAGAACCAACAACTAAAAATAAGCCGCCTCCTTTTAGCACGGCCCTGAAGCCCTAAGGATCCTCTTGCAAGGTCGGCCTCAGCTGCCACCTGCTTCTGTCCCCAGGGCGCTGGGCTCACAGGCTAGGGTATCATGTGTCTCCACCCGGCTGAGAGCCGACTCTCCTGAGCACCCACAACCTGCCTCCCTGATCCTGCAAAGCCCTAATTCAGAGCTGGGAAGCTGCAGAAGCAAGGGATGTGGGGACACAGCAGAACAAAGCAGGATGGCACACTCCACTCTAATCAGAACCAAACTTCGAAACTAGAACAAAAGCCAGCAGAGCGGGTGCCTTCCAGAACTCCGTGCCACTTCTCTGAGGCTGCATAAGCAGGGACTCCATGAAGGAAGGATCTAAGAAAAGCCGCCAGGTCGCCCAGCACTGAGTCATCCTGCAAGCTTGCTGAGCTGTCTCCTAGAGGCTTGTCCCTCCTGCTCTCCTTGCCCCCTCTCTTCTTTAGCTGTGGGTGTTTGTATACAATCAGAGAAGCCTCTTTCCTTAAACCCAAACCCCACTTAGATCCCTGAGACTGATAGCCACTGTGTCTAGCACATTCGAGTCTGCCAAAACGCCCCATCTCATCTCACCTGGACACCTCCTGCTCATTGTACATCTCTGGACATTGAGCACATGGAACCAGGAGCCCAGACTCCCCAAGAAGGGACCAAGATAGGACAACTGGATTTCACCCTGATCCAAAACCATTTCAGTCCCTTAAATGTATATTTCTCACTTAATCCCAATTCTTCACACTTGTTTTAGGATATGATTTAACATGAAATGTGAAATATTTGCTTGGTGACACTCGGGTTTGGTCTATCCACTGATTCCATGGTGCTAATCCCTGTGGAGAGCTGTAATTTAAGACCGGCACTAACAAGAAGTGCCTTGCTCCCTGGGGAGCCTCAGCCCTGGCTGCATAAAACCTGCTCAGTGGGAGAAAACGGGGTACACAGCATGCAAGCAGCAACACTTAAATGCCTGCCAAGGGAGCCCTGTGCTCCTGACAGTCCTACACAGAGCAATGAGGACCCAAAGCAAGAGATCCAGATTTCCCAACATCCCCTTGGGTGGACAAAGATCATAAACAGAGAGTCATATACTCTTTCCCACTTATCTCTTAGTTGTTTTGTTTTGTTTTTCTGTCAGGCAACTGTGGTTTAGCTGGGAAGATGACTCAATAGATGAGGAGCCCGCTGTGCAAGTGTGGAAACTTGAGTTCAAATCCCCGGAACCCATAAAAAGCCAGGTGTGGGAGTGCTTTTCTTTAATCCCAGTGTTACTATGGTGAGACAGGAGAATGAGGCAGGAGAATTCCTGGAACAACACAGAGATTTAGCCTCAAACAAAGTGGAAAGTGAGGACCACACCTAAGATTATCCAGATTGTCCTCTGACCCGCACACAGGTGCTGTGGCATGTGCCTGTGGGCGGGGGGGGGGGGGGGGGGGGGGGGGGGGGGGGGGGGGGGGCACACAGAGGGGGAGGATTTGGGGGCCAGGGTTGAGGCCCAGTGGCAATGAGCTTAAATTGCATTTACCAGGTCCTGGACTTGATCTGCAGCACTGAATCTGATTAATACTGGCCGTAATATGTTCTCCTGAACCTATCGTTTTCCATAGTATCTTGAAAAAATCATTTTGAACTTCTCCATGAGTGTGGGTGTGTGGTGGTGTGGTATGCAGACATACTTGTTTGTGTGTACCTGTTCAAGTGGGTGTGGATACACAGGAATGGAGGCCAGAGGTCGGCATCGGGAGTCCTCCTCCATCATTCCCTACCTTATTATTTTGAGACAGGGTCTCTCACTGAGCCTGGAGCTCACCAACTCAGCCAGGCTTTTGGCCAGCATGAAGCCCACCCCCAACCCCCAAGGATCCTCTTGCCTCTGCCTTCCCATGCTGGAGTTACCGGCACACATGGCTTTTTCCACATGGGTAAATTCAAGCTCAGGCCCTCATGCCTGTGTGGAAAGTTCTTTGCCAACTATGTCACCTCCACAGTCCCCATTCTAAATTTTCATCACATTTAATTTCCTCCTGAAACGGGACAACAGTAGCCCTTATCTTTCAGGGTTTGCTAAGAATTAATCAGAGGACCATACCAAGAAAGGTGATGAGGGATAGGAAGTGGCTGATCCCAATGGTTATCATTATATCCATAGAAAGTTCTTATAATAAGGAAATAAGGTAATGGGCACTAAACCATGACTGTTGTATGTAAAATAGCCATATTCTCACCCATCTAAGTAGCTAGTACTACAGCTACTTAGTAAATATCTGGCGGGTATAGGAGTAGACTCAGGACTAGGAAAGTTAACTAATGCATTTGTTGCACAGGTAGAAAAACAAAGATCATCAAAGGTTTGTTCACTTTTGCATAGCAAATCAAGGTGGAAAATGGAATCCTAGGTTGGTCATTCTTCACGTCCTAAGCCATACTGTGGCCTGTCGTTGATGGCCTTGGGGAGTACCAGAATCTACAGGAGGGTGACAGTAGCAGGATTACCAGTCAGTCTTCCCTTCAGTTCTGCTGATGACATCGAGGACATTTCCTGGGGACATGGAGGCTCATGCATGCTGATCAAATGGATTTCCTGACCTTTGGTTTGGGCTGTACCCTATTTTGTTGGGATTACAAAATGAAGACAGTCCTGAAAACCATGTTACTTTTGGGACCAGGGATATCTGTTCATATCTCCAATTGCACCTTGCATGGAACTCCATGCCCTCGCTCATCCTGTGATTTTTTTTCAATTATTTATTATAAGGGCTAAGCTCATAGGAGAATCATGAGTTATTAGTCATGGAAAAGGAATGGGAAAGGGCATTTGCAAACAGCAAGAGTTGATCCTCTTCCTCAGTTGCTTGTGATGTTCAGTGGTCATACAACCTACACCCATCTACCTACTTAGTAGCTAGGGTGCTAGCTCCTTAGACGGTGAGAACATGGGTGTCCCGGTAACGGTTTACTAACTTGCTCTGTGAGAAGTAAAACCACTGATCTACAGTGCTTCACAGTTTCCATGGTGATCATTTCTAGGCCACCACAATCAGATCTGAGAAGATGTGCTGGTCACTAGGGCTGTGGCTGATGAGGACACAGAAACAACGGAAGAAAGACAACAAATGCAGGAATTGAACTAATTAAAATTAGAACTCAGTGATAGAGCAGCTAGGACAAGGAAAGTTACCCCACAGGTCCCTGCACAGCTTTGAAAAGATGCTGGTTTATGTAGGTCTGCATGAGATGTCTCAGTACAATAAACGTGGAGATACCCAAGAGTAGGTCACCAACAGAGTTCCAGCCAAGGGAAGTACAGCAGACTGAGAAGTGGGCATCTTTCTCCCTTATAAGCCATGCCAAAGGAAACATTTTGAGAAAGTCAGAAGGTGTAAGATTTCCCTGACTTAAAGTTGGAGCACACACACCCAGACTGCTCTCTCCTCTTCTGTTTTCTCGTGTGAACATTAGTAATTTGAAAGCATTGTTCTATCTAAACCTCAGATTATGGAGACAGAAAAGAACACACCTTTCAAAGTGATCAAATAAACTAAACTTGAAAGTAGGTTCTTTTTTTGTTTTTGGGGGGTGGGGGGCATACTCCTTGGGGGTCATGTGGACAAACTGAGAACCACCTGACAGACAAGAGGAATAGACAACCACTAAGATGCAAGGGCTTGAAACAGTATGGTTAGAACATAGACGAAGTCCTTGGTACCCCTTCCTTCTTACACTCTGAAAAACTAAGGAAAGATTTCACGGAACGGGGAAAGCAAAGACAGGCATCCAAGACTGGCCTAAACAAAGACAGCTCATCAGTTAAGAAGGACTGCAGCTCTTACAGAAAACCCCGGGCTCCCCTGTGTCTGCGCAGAATCATCTGTAAGTAACTCTAGTTCCTGCGGAGTCAACACCCATTTCTGGCCTTCGCAGGCCCCAGGCACATACGTGTTTGCAGGCACACACTCACGCACATATAATAAATAGATCTTTAGGACTGGTCCAAGAATCCTATTAAACTGTTGGGGTTTCCAGCGGAATCCATAAAGAGTAACTCTCAAGGAAATGGCAACACATATTCTAATAAAGACAGACGCTGGGCATCAACCAGCTCCGCCTTTTGTTACAGTCTCCAGACCTCCTGCCTGCCGCAAGCAAAGTAAATCTCTTGAGATAAGGAAAAAAGGCACTCAAATCTCAATAGTCTATCTTTAATTTTATTTATATTTTCTAATTTAATAAAAATAACTAGACAAAACCAAACAATAAAAAGACAAGAACAAGGGAAAAAAAAAACAAAGAGATCAAAACGCTAAAATTAGGAAACATAGATATGGAAGTAGCCATGATGTCTAAGGAAATTAATGTTAATGAGAATATAGACAAGTTTGTCTGAGAACAAGAAACTGCAAAATGAAGAATAAATGTAATTTTCACAGGAAAGTAATTAAAATCCAAAATTTAGCAGACAGGTTTAATGGCAGATTTAAGTGGTTAACAGGAAATTCAGTAAAATGGAAGAGAGTTGATAAGAAAATGTTGAAATAGGAGCGGCAGGGCTGCGTCCCCGGCACCTGGCCGCCCGCATGGCTAGTTTATACCCAGAAATAATTACACGGAAACCGTATTCTTTCAAACACTGTCTGGCCCGGCTAGGTCCAGTTTCTTATTGGCTAGCTCTTACATATTGTTCTAACCCATTTCTAATATTCTGTGTAGCCCATGAGTTGGCTTACCAGAGAGGATCTTAACCTGCGTCTGTCTGGAGCGGGAGAATCATGGCGACTC
>NW_026067907.1:5026578-5082518 GCF_014885135.2 Alexandromys fortis
AGCTCTGCTGGAGCAGAGACGCCATGCTCAGCTCTCCCAGGCAGCTGCAACCCACGATGGACTTAGGCTAGAATCTTTCCGGTAAGCGCACCTTGGGGTGCTTACACACATCATTAGAAATGGGCTAGACCAGGTGCGAGAATTAGCCTGTAAGGGCTAGAGTTCATGGGCCAAGCAGTTCTTTAAATGAATACAGTTTGTGTGTTGTTATTTCGGGCATGAGCTAGCCAAGCGGCCGGGGTGTTGGGGACGCAGCCCCGCCGCCGCTCCTATTTCAACAAGAAAATATCCAGAATATTCAAAAACCAAAGCTCTAAAGGCACAAAGGGATGAAAAGTTTGCGCTAAAACACAAAGGACAGAAGACGGCGGGTGAAAGCCCAGCGTCCATCACTGAAAGAGCCAGTGAGACAGTCAGTGGAGGGTGGGTGTGCCGCACACTGACAGCCAGGTTGCTACCACCTTCACTCCTAGGGCTGTGTGTGTTCCCAGAGACATTCGGTGCTAGAGTCACAGGATACAAGGAGCTGTTACACCGTTCACGGTCACCCTACACTCAGATCAGTCTGCGTCACACGATGCTTTTGGTGTTCTGGGTGACTTGTAAACACATTCATCCCACACTTAGATCAGTTCCGGGAGACTTGTTGTAAAGCCTCAGCAGCTCCTGTCAGTTTCTCTTTTCCAGCATCTTCCACCCTGAGTAAGGACAACTTTTAGCTCCATGTTGAAGGACGTGAGCTTCTGCTGTGTGTCCCTGCCGCCAAAGATGAAGATTTGTAGGCAATAAGAGATGTCAAGGACTGCCACCGTCTTCGTTTGATTTCTGTTGCTATGATGAAACATTCTGACCAAAAGAAACTTGGAAAGAAAGGGGTTTATTTGGTGACTAATTCCATATCACAGTCCATCATTGGAGGAACTAGGGCAGGAACCTGGAGTCGGGAACTGATGCAGGAGAACAGATCCACAGAGGGATGAATGATGCTCACTGTTTGCTCCCATGGCATTCTCAACCTGCTTTCTTAGCTAGCCAGGACCACCTGCTGAGGGGTGATGCTGCCCACTGTGGGCTGGACCGTAACACACCAATTATGAATTTTTAAAAAATGCACCATATACTTGCTTCTAGGCCAACCTGATGGAGGCATTTTCTCCGTTCAAGTGTCCTCTTCCAGGAGGACCCTGGTTTATATCAACTTAACAAGAAAACTAGTCAGTGAATGACCCATCAGTGCAGGTGTCCATTTCTTTTTCCAATCTGTCTCTTTTATTCATTCTAGCCAGTTCCAGAAACAGGAAAAATAACCTCCCCTAGACCAGTGAACAAGCCCAGGGAATTTATACAGTCAAATGCCTGTGATGGATCTGTCTGTCTGTCTGTGCACACATGTGTCAGTGAAACCCTGGTGGTTCTGTTTCTTTGCCTGGACCCTCTTCTGACTGATAAAGGCAATTCTTAAAGAGACGAGAGCTGGTGATGTCACTAAGCTTGTATGCAGCAAAGCAGAAACTTCAAGATCCAATCCCCAAGTATACTGTGAAGAAGACTGCACCACAGAAAAACTGCCAGAAACCAAAAGCAAATACTACAAGTGAAAAGGCAAAGAATGTTACAAAATGCTGGAGAAGAAACAGGCCATGGGATCTATCATTCATTGCTAGGGAGGATGTAATATAGATAATAATCGACAACGTAGGCAAAACACTAAGATGTGACTCTGTCATTCATAAGAAACCTACTTTAGATATAGAAAGAATAAAAGCAATATACCATGCAAGCACTGACCAAGAGAACAAGGGTATTGCTACATCAGTCTCAGGCTAAAGTACACTTTAGAAAAAGCAATGTCACTAGGGATTAAAGGAGCCCTGTGTAATGATAAAGGGGTTCATCCTTTAAGAAGACCACAAAGGTCTAAACATGTATGCACCCTGCAGCAGAACTTCAAATTACATAAAGCAGAAGCCAATCAAATCAAAAGAGAAATCAATAAATCTACAATTCTGATTGAAGACTTCAATGTTCTTCTCTCAACAATCAACAAATAACTTAAAAGGAAGTTGATAACATTATATGCCTAAATATACTGTCAATCAAATTGATTTAATTGATATTAACAAAACACTTTGCCCAAAAACAATACATGTTACTTGCAGACATACATGGGACTATTCATTGAAATAAGCCACATTTGGACAAAAAAACAAACAAACAAACAAACACTTAAATTTAAAAGAAACCAAATCTACAAAGAATACACTCAAAACAAAGCAGAATTAAACTAGAGATCAAAACCAGAAATTTTTCTGGAAAGTGCTGAAGTATTTGTAAATTAAGTAATACACTTCTAAATAATCTGTGATTCAAATAAGAAATCTTGAAAAATTAGAAAAATTTTTAAACTGAATAAAAATGAAAACATTCCATATCAAAACATAATCAGTGTGTCATAAAAAATTATAGCATTAAACGCTTATGTTAGGAAAAAAGAATGCTCTTAAATCAGGAATTGAGTGGATATCTTACCAAACTTGATAGGAAATCCAATTAAACCCAATATGAGCAAAAAGCAGTTAATAATAAGCAGGGCCAGTAAAATGGCAAACAAAAAAAATGAAGGCTTTGTAAAGATGTCCTCACACAAACAGGACCAGACAGAACCCATCCTGACCCGACTCACACTTAAGGCCCTGGTTCCATTGAGTCCTGAAAAACAGGCACAATGTGCTAGCTTCCCCTTGCTGCTATATGGGTTTTTGCAGCTTCCCAGCTTCAAACAATGAGCAGTCATTGTTATTGGGGTGTTGTGTCCCACAGTCCCCTAGATCCAAGGTCAGGGTGTCTACAGGGCTGAGCTGCCTTCTGGAGGCTCCAAGGGAATGGAGGTCCCATCTTTCTGGAGTATCTTCCTATATCGGGCCTGCTCCGTCTTCAACTTCAGCTGTTCTAGGCTGAGTCTTGGGATGTCCTTTCTTCAACTGTCCTCCACCCAACCCCCATGAGTACTCTGGACCCACCCCAGAACTCCTTCCAGAATCTTGACTCTCTTCTGCCATTATCACCAGCACTCTTGTGATGTCTGAAAGTTACAGTGCAGATATCTTGGGCTTGGTATGGTTGGTAACACCATAAAACTCTCTATGATAAACAAAAAGAAAAAGAGAAAAAAAAAAAAAAAAAAAAAGAAAAAGAAAATGCTCACTATCCAAGTAAACATTTAAAATATCTTCTAAATAACAGGACATTTCATCTACTTTTTCTCATACATTAAATTACATGAGAAGCCTATAACAGAAAGGAGGACCAAGAGTGAATAGAAAGAATGTCATTTTTTTTTGAGACAGGATCTCACTATGTAACTCTGGCTGTCCTTGAACTTACTCTGTAGGCCAAGCTGCCCTTGAACTCACATAGATCTACCTGCCTCCACCTCTGGGTGCTCAGAGGTATGTGCCACTATGGGTGGCTCAGAAGAAACTTCTTAAGACCCAAGCACCATCCATATAGAATGTGCCCTGATAACACATCAAATGCGACCACCAACCCTAAGCCCCAGTGACAGAACAGAGGTTTATAATTAATAGCTGATGGAGGGAAGACATGGAATAGCTTTTAAAATCAAAGCATCGGGCAAGAAAGGAGATAGGAAGGAAGATGGAACAGGTGCAGCAAGTCAAAGACAAATTGTTAGCCAACCAATCAGAAGAGTGGTGTTTGAGGAATCCAGAGCTTGGAAATTATGACCCAATTACCCACAGACTCACAGAGACAGGAGCAATCCTGAATCCTAGCCTCCCATCAGCTGCAGCTCCAGCCTCTTCTAGAGTGCTCCCTCCTTCCTCTGCAATCACATGGCCTCTTTTTAGGTTGGGAACCACTCCCAGCTCCACAGCACCCCAGCTTCCTGGGGCAGTCTACCCTTGTGTCTACCACATGCAGAATCTCCAGTGAGATCTGCTTCTGCTTTAAATGACCACTGACAAATGTGCCTGCCTGCGCCAGCCCGGGTTTGCAGAGTGAGGATGTTTGGAGGAAAGCAGAGACACCTGGAAATGTGTTTCAAGGAACAAGAAATTACACACCAGAAGATAAGAGACTGTCCCCAGGCACAGACAGAATCCACAGAAACATCGGATGCCAGCCACAAAATCCTTATGTCAGTACCTATTCATCCACGGTGATTCAAACTCCAGAGGACCTGAATTTGTTCCCAGGGTGGAAATGAAGATAGGGAGAAGGAAGAAAGGGAGGAAGGGAGAGAGGGAGGGGAGAGGAGGAGGGGAAGAAAAGAGAGGAAGAAGGAAGAGTGGTTTTGTATGCTAGATGGAGACATCTACAGGAGAACCCTTTGGCTAGTGACTTCAGGAATGGGTGATGCACACACTGTCTCCACTTGACTATACCACGTCTACCATCTAAACCAGGATAAAGAGGAGCAACAAACAGGGACCGTGTAGAATCAAGATGGCTGGCAGTGCAGGAAGAAGAATGGAAACCTGGACTGGGCAGCAGCAGATGCGTTCAGGGCTCACTGTACTCCATCCAGAGAAGAAAGTAGAAAGCATCTAAGAACCACGGGACCTGACTCCCAACCCCAAACATTGTAGATAGAAGTAAGACACAAATCTCTCTTGTCCGTGTACTGCTTACTTTCTTCATCACTGAAAAATAAATAAATAAGTAAATATTTATGGAGGGGTTTATTTTGGCTAACGGTTGGCGAGATAAAGTCCCTTGTGACTACAAAAGCCTGGCACAGGAACATGTGGTTGAGGTTCCTCGCGCCTCAACAAGTCAGGAAGCAAAACGTGATAGGGCTGGGGTTCAGCTGGCTTTCTTCTTCCTTTTAAAACCATCTGAGCCCCCAGCCCACTTACGTCTGAGATGGATCTTGACACCTCAATTAACCCTTTCTGGATGGAACCTCACAGACAGGTCCAGACATTTATCAACCTAAGGATTCTAAATCCAAGGAAGTTCACGATGAAAGTTAGGCAACACATACCTTTATGTCTCACCATAATGTTTAACTTCATGATTCTCCATGTTTTCATACATATGTGTGTGTGCACATACATGTGTGCGAGTGCATGCATTAGCACTCGCACACATTATGAAGCACTGCGATGTCAGAAAACAACTGGAGGCAATCCTCTTCTCTCTTTATGTAGGTCCCGGAGAGCAAACTACAGCTACTGGGTTTGCACAACCAGCATTTTTATCTGCTGAACCACCACCCAACCCTCCTTTTTTCCATCTAATGAGCCTTCCCAACAACCATTTTTTTTTGTTACTTGCCACATTTACTGTACTTTTTAGGAGAAATGCATGACCACTGGTACTTCTGCCATAGAAAACAAGAAGCAAAGAAATTCTCTAGCAGCACCTCATCCACTACTCATGCCTGACACTGAGTCCACCAATCTTCATCTACTACTCATGCCTGACACTGAGTCCACCAACCAGTGTATGTTGAGAGAGTCACTGTGGACTAGATACTGCCAGGAGCTGAAATAATAGATTAATAAAACCCAGTCACGCATCTTCCAATAGCTCTTGGTAACATTTTCAGCACCCGGTGACACAGGACTTGCAGAATCTCCGCGAGGAGGACACATCATCAAGCCATAGCCACTGACCACAAGAGTAACTGAGCCCAAGAGCTTAACCAACGCCTCACCCCTTCTCCTTACACTTCTGTCAGGACCCATTTCAGATGCCCTGCAGAACCCCGCCACACTGCTGGCGCGGAGGAAAACGGCACAGCCAATTTGCAAAACTGCCTTGCGCTTTCTTTATAAATGACAGAGGCACTTGCTGTGTCACCCAGCAATTCTACTCCTAGACTTTTACCCATGGCCATGAAAATGCATGGCTACACAAAAACCTATACTTAAATGTGTGCAGCAGCTGTGCTCACCGCTGCTGAATGGGGAGAGAATTCGGAGGCCCAGCAGCTACTGATCAGATAAGCCGTGGCAATTCAAACAGCAGAATACTACTCACGGATAACAAGGAACAACTCCCAGTAGGAAAATGTAACAAAAAGAAGTCACACAGTCTATTTTTAAGTGTGTTGGGGGGGGGGAGTTATTAAAGTTCATAAAACAGTTCAAATTTGAACTCTTTGGGGATTCAGACACCAAAGTCATATGTTAATATCCGTTGTTCTTTTCTTTTTAAAACCAGAATTGGAGCTGGATGATGGCCAACAATTCAACCGGATGCTGAGTCAGTCAATGCTGGCCTTGTGGTGGATGCTGTCAGTGTTTGTGTATTATGATAGGCTCATACTGGTAAGGGGACAGACCGTGACTATCAAATTATACTGATAAAAAAATAATTCATCTTGTAATATTATTATGACACCAATCTTAAGTATCTCTCAAGTAGCTCAAGTTGGACTGGCTTCCAGATATTTCTGGCTATATGACAGCAATGACAGCAAGGATCAAGGTATCAGGAGGTTATGACCAAAGCCTTTAATTCTTTTGCTCTGTAGGTGATACAATTTTAAGCAAACATCATTACACATTAAAATATAAATGGGAAGATACAAGTGTTTGGATGTGGGACCTCACACTTGCTAGGCAGGCACTCTACCACAGAGTGAGAGCCCAAGCCCTCATGGAGTAGACCAAGCACACCTTGAACTCCTAATTCTTTGTAGCTGTGGTTACAGACTCATGCCACTGGGTCAGACTAGGATTCTCCTCTTCAGGTGTCACTAGTATAGACATACTGTTCTTGGGGGATGGATTCAAGGGGATTGTCACAGACTTTGGCCTGGTTATGGTACATGTTGGAGGACAGTAACGTTCTATGTCTTTCCATTCTCTCTTCGAAGAGAGAGTTTAGGAGCATTGAGCCTTGGTGGGGATGCCCTGCTCTACTAAACCATGAAGCCCAAAGCACACATCCTCTAACAGTCATCTTGAAGAAGCAGACACTCAGGAAGATTGTTCTCCCCTATGGCGAGACCTGGACTTCTTGGGGAAAGGGATTACTAGATGTCATTGCAGGGGATAAGAATGATGACCGCTTCACTTCACTTGTTCCCCGCAAGAACTGTGACACAGTAATAGCCGAGAACTGGGAATTTTCAGAGGTCTCGATAGCATCCAGTAATTGCATTAAACAAAATAAGCAAAAGGTTGGCCCATTGTAGAACAACCTTTTCATATGCTGTAAAGATGTGCTGGGTTTGGTAAAGAGCTAAATGGTCTGTAGCTAGTCAGGACAAGGTTTGGCGGGATAGCCAGGCAGAGAGAACTCTGAGATGAAGAAGGGCGGAGTCAGGGGATGCAAAGAGAAACAAGATGAACTTGCAATGCTGAAAGAAGGGACTGAGCCACGTGGTCATACATAGATTTAAAAATATGAGTAATTTAAGTTGTAAGTGCTAGTTCATAACAAGCCTAAGCTATCAGCTGATCACTTATAGTTAATAATAAATGTCTGTGTGGTTATTTGCGAGTTGGATGGTGGGACAGAGAATATTCCGCCTATGCTGAGCCTTTGTAATAAGAATTTTAGGCACATGAGAGTCATTTCAAATGCTCCAATAAACTGAAAACTGAGAACCAAAGGTGGCTTTGTTGCTGGAAGAGGGGGTGTTTTTCATTACTGCTTTACTCCAAGCAATTCCTCAGATAGAGAACTCTGTACTCCCCACACACAACCCCCACTTGTCTTGGTTCAGCCCCATCCACTTCGGGAACCTGGAACATATGTCAGAATCACCTGGAAGGTTGTGTGAACAATGGGTTGCTGGCTTCACCCCCACCCTCATCCTGCCCCTCATTTACTAGGCAGGCAGCCCCCCCTCCCCGACACCATCTACAGATAGAGCATGAAGTCTCCTCGGGTAAGCCCACGCAGAGCCCACAGGTCTGAAACACACCAATCGATAACACTGATATTTACCCCAGCCCTAACAAGTAGGCTACAGGCAGACATGGGGTAACCAAGGCCATGTTGCTGCAAACACTGGAATTTAAAGGAAAGTTTTGCAAATTATAAAAGTATAATTTTGAAAAAGTTTACTGTGAAAAGATTCATCCAAAAATATTCTAATTAAATTTTCATCATTTTACATCTAACCAACAAGAGAACTTTTAAAACACATTTATTGTGTCAGAGAAGTCCATTTTAACAGCTAAAAGATTCATTTGTAAACAGAAAGTCTGCATTTGGGCCATCAAGATGGCTCGGCACAAAAAGATCCCTGCTGTCAAGCCTGACAGTTAAGTTCTTGAATTTGGTTCCCAAACCCCATATGGTGGAAAAAAAGAATAGACTCCTGCACGTTGTCCTCTGACCTCCGTACTTGCACAATGGCACATGCTCACACACGTGACACATATATACACACATCAAATAAAATGAAATTCTTAAAAAATAAAATTTACATTAACCATAGGCATTAAAATTAACAACATCCTTCGTGAAATTGTTTTCCCGAGAAATATGTGTGTGTTTGCACTCTTTAACACAGAATGAAGCCAGGCATGGGAGTTCATGCCTGCAGCCCCAGTACTCAGAGGCTAGAGGCAGGAGGAGGGTCACAAGTTCAAGGCCAACCTGGGCTACAGAGTGAGTCTCTATCAAGAGAAATAATGGAATAAAACCAGAATCATTTTGAAAGCATGTGTGTAGAAGAAACACCTTATCTAACATCGTTTACAGTGCCAACTACCATCATCAACATTTATCCTCAAACTCAGGAAAGCCTGAACTTCCACAATAGAAACTATTCCACTTCTTTCTCAACTGTACCCAATGCTCTGGTTGGTTCCTAAGGTCTAAGAGGGAAAGTGTTGGGAAACGACTTCTGAGACTCCACTTTCCCAGCAACACAGACATTGGCCATTGGTCCTTGATCCTGGTCCTGGCACACTTCCCACAAAGTCAGGCTGAGGCAACAGCACTCCACTCCAGTCCGGTGCCCCAGGTGGAAATACGAGAGAGTTGTCCCAAATCTCATCTGTCACTTACAATATTGGTTCAATATGTATTTGTTGTACTCTACTGTGTGCCGAGCAGGATGCTTACAGGTTCCCTGAAAACAACTGTAGAAATAAAGATGGAAAGGCATCACAGATACCTTTTGTCCTACTTTTGTGTCCTCTAATTCTGCCAAGGGGTGGCTATAGGGAAGCTGCTGAGCATGGCCATGTTTTAAAGAAAAACAAATGCTGTATTACACTCTATGTCCAGAGAGTGACACCCAGCAGTAGAAATCCACTGTGACCGCATGCTGTGACATGGATGAGTCTTAAGATACAACCGATGATTAAAAGGGAATGAAAGTGAGACAGCGAAAGCAAAGCTGGTCCTGATGACCCCAGGGGAAGGACAGGAGAAAACCACACAAGCAGATATGAGTTGGCATTGATGTTCCTGTGTAAGTCAGCATCCTGCCACTACAGCAGAGCTGCTGATGTGATAATCTTCTTAATTGTATTGTGTGTGTGTGTGTGTGTGTGTGCACGCGTGTGTGCAATATAGCATCTGTGAAGATCAGAAGACAGCTTACGGGAGTGTTCCTCTTCTTCATCTATGTGTGACCTGGAGGTTGAACTCAGGTCACTAGGATTTGTGCCTTTACTTACAACACAACGACTTTCTCAGCCCTGAGATATTTATTTTATTTTTAAATTTAAAGCTTTTGAAAGTTCTGGTCTAAGGTTGGGGAAGCCACCGCTCTGAGCTGCTGTTGAACAGCCTGTGCAGTGGCTGTGTGGATGGTAGAAGCATGGGGAAGAGCTAGTTGTTTATCCCATGACCAGGAAGCAAAAGAGAAAGAAAGATCCCAGCATCTCACAATCCCTCAGGTATTCTCTCAAGGGTTCACTGACCTCCCCCAAGTCAACCTTCCAAAAGTTCTATTCCCCCACCCTAGGAAACAAGTGGGAAACATGTGGGCCTCCAGGGATCCTGTTCATGAAATAGACTCACCATCAATCCAACTCTGTGCCTGGGAGGCCAGTCTGGGGAATAAAAGACCCTCTGTAGCAACTCTGTCACGGAATTCAATGCCTCCAGACTCCTGGGCCCTCAAGAATTCACCTGACCCCAAGGGTTCTTTAAATAAAGGCAGACAAGAGGCACTCGCTGCAGAAAGGACAAGACTCGAAGTTTGAGACATCAGCTTGAAGAAGAAAAAAAAATCTTAGAACCCAAAAAGCAATCATCCCATTGGGTATATTAATTCATGTTACTCATTCGCTTTTGACAGGAAGTTTGGGATATCCTGAGGGATGCCTTAGTTCTCAGACTGGTAGAGTAAATACAAGACATTTTGTAGTTGTTTCTAAAGGAACAAGATAACTATACTAGCAAACTGACAGTATTCACAGGTTCGTTAGGAAATCTGTTAGGCTGTGGAGAGACTTGGCATATTTTAGTTTAGATTGGCATTCCTCAAGATATAGGTACCAATGGTGCTCATTCAGGAATGGTGAGATTTCTTAGGGCCTCTGAAAGACGGGTGTCTAGCAAGATTGTGCAGCCGAGTAGTGCACAAAATGTGTTTGCAAACCAGAGCTGCATCTTCAGAAAGGCATTTGAGATGTGAACTGATGCACCCTTGAGATAAGAAGAAAGATCACAAATGAGAGGGCTTTGTGGCTGATTTGAAACCGGCTTAACAGGAATCATCTAAGCTCGTTCGGAGTGTGGCTGACATTGCAGCTGGGCGGGAAGGGTCAGAAAATTCTCGTTATTGGGATGATGTCTAAAGAGTCAGATAAAGAGAATAGATTCTTGGCAGGAACACTGAAAAATGTCTCCACAAGGTCTTTCAAAAATTGCTTCAGAAATAGCTGCATCTCTCTTTGGAGTCTTTATACCTACCACCTCCCTCGACTTTCTAGCAAATGTATACTGAAAGGTCTTCTTACCAGAATTTCAGATTCAAGCTACCAAGACTAAGTAATCAGACGAGATCATAGAGCTAGGAACAACTCATCTCGGACTCCAGGGACTGGGGTTTCCTTAGCCTGGAAGCCACCGTCTGTTATCCAGCCACCATGGTGGAAGAGTGAGGAACAGTCCCAGAGGTGTGTCTCTGACTGGACTGGTAGGAAGAGAAGCTATGGAATGGGTTTCAGTATGGACACTCCCTGGATTCCTGTTTACCCTGTGGCTCCTGCCTCAGTGAAGCCCAGTGCCCCTTTTCTGAGGTCTTCTTTTTCAGTCTCTTTGGACCAGAGTATTGCCTTGTGCTCTAGAATGGAGTCTTGCTTTATGGGAGAAGGGAAGGACCTAGGACCAAGAAGGGTTCTAATTACTTCATAGGGAGACTTTGACTAGTCCTGCTTGACCATACCTGCCTCTCTGAGGGGCAGGATCCTCATCACTCCGATTCCTGAAGCTTCCTAGGATCTAATCATGATTCATGCAACCTGTATCTATGTTCCTTTGTTGGGTAGATTTACATTTAGCCTTTTTGAAAAGAAAATTCCGTGATGACATCTATTTACTGTGGAACCTCTCCACCGTGGTAGCTTGTCCTGCACCTGCTCTCCCACTCCCTGTGACCTTGTACATCTATGTCTATTCACTCCATTATCTCCGTCTCATACAATTGGTTGGAGGAAGAAGCTATAAATACATATGCTCAATCCACCATACTTGATGCTTTTGAAGTAGAAACTTGTTTGTGTTCAAGAAGAATGCATGTCTGAGCTTTGATATGAGCTAAGTCTTACACAATGCCTACTTCCAATGTGTAGAACACAAGGGCCCACTAGCTTTCACTGCAAACAGAGAGCCGTGGCCTGACTGCAGACACTTCTGCAGATGTGCCCACCTCCAGCTCCAAGCTCTCTTTGCAAACTTAAAGGAAGAGAAATGAGAAAAACCAGCCCTGGCCACCCTTGATTGTTCAGGCCTCCGGGAAGCAAGGTCATCATTTGTAGCATGAGTTAAGCCATTTTCACAAAGCTTAGCCACTGTTATTTTAGAGCAAGACTATGAAATGGCACAGCCCACTAAATTGTACCATCTCCAAGGCCCTGGGTACGTTGTAACTTTGAAATTTTGGAACTGTACAATAGGGCAATCATATCTCACCAGAAAAGAGAATGGGCGTAATTTCTTGCCATCCTGCATTAACACTGAAGTTACGTTAACCAATCTGCTTGTCTGGGTTGCATTTGTCTGTCCCAAAAGATAGAATGCAGCTGCTTTCTGACACTAACTGCATGTGTGATCGCAGCACCTGATCATGCACTCCAGCATGAGCAGAGACAACGAGCAAGAAGACTTGAGCAGATAATAACCACAGGGCCAAACTTCCTGACTTTCCGGACACCCACTGGAAAGGCTGTAGCAAAAGCCGTCCTGAGATGCTGCCTCCTCTGCTCGCTCTGTAAGAGGAGACCCTGGGAGAACCTGCTTCTGAGAGCATCCTAGGAGCCTCTCTGCTCACTCATCATGAAACTTTCCTGTAGTACGAATAATAAAAACCCAGAGTTAGATATTGGGGTTTAAGCTGAAGATCAGAAAAGCAAAGCAGCCAAGCCACTGGAGAGATCTTACCTCTACCAAGACTCAGACAGACAAAGGGGCAATCCTGTCCTCAGCATGACTGCAGACTGCAATGCTCTTCACCAAACCTCAGACTGCAATAAGCTCTTGTCTCCTCCTTATACACCTTATCTACCTCTCTCTGCCCAGCCATATCACTCCTGTCTCCACCTCCCTAGTGCTAAGATTAAAGGCATGTGACTCCCGGGTGCTGGGAACACCTTTGTGTGAGCTGTTTCTCTTTTTAGACAGATTTGATCTTGTGTAGCCCAGGGTGGCCTTGAGTCCTGTGTGCCACCACTCCCTGGCCTCTAGTGGTTTAGCTCTGCACTCTGATCTTCAGGCAAGCTTTATTTATTAAAACACAAGTAAAGTAGCTATACATTCCTTCCTTCATTTAGAATTATATAAGGTCTATACTTTTCCAATTATATATAATATGTTGTATATTATATGTTATAATGTATATATTATATGTATTGTGTTATGATATATAATTACATATATTATATACACATTATGTTATAATATATAATTATATTATAACATATAATCAAGAACATGCGTAAGAGGTGAAGACATTCTGTGAAATTTAAATATCATGCTTTCTTATTTGTGCTTATTGTTTAGTGATATTTTTCACTGGCAAATAGAGAAACCATGCCTTTCAGAGCCCCATGGGAAGAAGGGACAGTAAAGTCCTCGGTGGATCTCATCGCTGCCGGTTATCTCAGCTATGAAAGGGAAGTCAAGAAAGATGCTCATAGCTTACATTGCTGGAGAAATGCAAATTAAATTATAATGAAATGCCACCACACCCATAGAATGCCAAAATCCAGAATAGTGGTGCACCAAATCCTGGCCAGGATGTGGAGCGATGGAGCTGTTCATCCACGGCTAGTTAGAACACACACAGAGCAGTCACTTTGCAAGGCAATCTGTCACCTCCTTAGCAACTAAACATTCTCATCCTAAAACCCAGAACTGGGCCCCTTGGCCTTGTCCAAAGGAGCTGGAAACTTGTCTCCACACAACAGCCTGCAACAGGCATTTCTACCAACTTTATGGGGAATTTCCCAAACTTGAATGCCACAGACACTCTTCAGTTGGGATATAGACAGACTGTGGTGAATCTAGATAACTGAGTATTATTATCCGCTGTAAAGAGAAATTGTCAAACCATGAAGAGATGCAGAAGGATATCAAATGCCCATTACAAAGTGGAGAAGCCGATCTGAAATGTCTACATACTTTGATTTTATTCTGTCGCCTTGTGAGAAACTCGAAATTAGGACCCCTTGTGATGATCGCTCTTGATTGTCAACTTCACAGGATTTAGAGAGACCACAGTAGACCTTTGGTTCTGTCTGCAAGGGATTTTCTACACTGTGGTAATTGGAGCAAGAAGACCCACCCTAGGTGTGGATGACACCATTCCACGGGCTGAATAGAGAGAACACGTGCTGAGCACTAGCTCCTCCCTCCCCCCTCTCTCTCCCTCTCCCTCCCCCTCCCCCTCCCCTTGCCCCTCTCCTCTCCTCTCCTCTCCCTCCCTCCCTCTCATTTCTGACTGTGGATACCCTATGACCAGATGAAATAGTCTGCTGCCTACTGGTACACCTGGCAACATCATAGATTGAGCATCGGGACAGGAGAGGCTGCAGGAACACTGAGCACAGGAAAAAAGATGCCTCCATTTCCATCTAGAAAGGGGGTACACAGGACATGATTATGTATTTTGTATTAGTGTAAGTAGACGTGTGTAAACCCCTAGAGAAGTCTCAGCAGCACAGACAGAACTCAGGAAAAGCAGCAGGATCAGAGACAGGATACAGCAGCTGTTTTACCAGATGTGGCTTTCTGAATAGCGAGTATAAGCAAAACTTAGGCCAGGTAAGGCAGTTTATACTTATGATCCCAACTGCTCAGGAGGCAGAGGCAGGGGGATTTCAAGTTTGAGGTCAGCCTGGGAAACTTAGCCAGACATCCTCTCAAAATGCAAAAATCTTTTTAAAAAGACAAGATAGAACTCAGAGGTAGAATGAATGAGCCTCAAGCTCACTCCTCTGAACAAAAACAACAAAAACCATTTGAGAAATTTCATTTGACAGTATACCCTCTCCAGCCCCTCTCCAGGACCTCCCCATACCTTAGGAACCAGAACTCTACCTCCTTAGAAGGACACTCAGGCGACCTGGAGGCACCAGCACCCGTCTGCACAACTGCATTTAGGAAGAGCTGTGCCAAATGTTCTCTGTCTTATCAACAGTCAGCTAAACCTTGTCCACAACAGGTCGAAAGCTCAAGCCCTATTTGAAGGATGTACCGTTCTGACATCTCCCTGCCATCAGGAGGAGGACATCCTCGGCTGGAATGTGACCCTCGTGGAGACTCTGCCAGGGATTCTGTCTGTTTTACTGTTGAGTGAATGAATAAATGACGGGGGGGGGGGGTGTGTGAATGAGCCGGCAAACCTGCTCCCAGCCCTAACAACAAATGGGATCGCCAAGTGGAAGAGGCCATCTGTCACGTCATCAACACTTTAAGGAGTTTATTTCCGTCCCTTTCTTCTCGGATCCATTACCGTGTCACAAAGGGGAGAAGTCAAGTCGCTCTGCCCTCCTAAGTAGCTGGGCCTGAGAGCCATTTCCTTCTCCCTTCAGCACTACCTGGCCCTCTGCCACAGGCACCACGGAGAAGCATAAACCGGACTCTGAAAATCCTCACGAAAGCCACGTTTTTACTGATGACTCTAAAAGGTCCCCCATAGGGAGCCCTCACACAGATATGCGAGGAACAAGATGCTCCCCACTCCCCGGCCCATTTCCCTGTTTCTCCTTCAAGAACCCGGACTCTGAGCCTTAACTGACCACTTCCCCCCCCACACCCCCTCCACCAAGCCCCTAGCCTTCCTGATTTTCCGACTTGTAGATAGTAGATTTTTATTCTTTCATACATTAAATTTGCAGGAGTCAAAGAATGAATCCAGGGCACCCCAGGACTCCCCTCTCACTCCTCGGAGGATCTGGGGACACCCCAGGTCTTGTAAGGAAACAACTTGCCTAAAGGCCTAAAGGTGCTTGCCAAGAGGCTGAGGGGGGAAGGCCTGGTGCGTAGTTCTTGTGATGGGCTTCCTGCCATGGGCTGACTCCTTCTGGAAACAGGATTCCCTTTCTGCACCCACTTCCTCACCCTGAAATTGTCATTGTGTCTACACCACAGTGTGTTTCTACTTCCGAGTAGAGGACAGAACATTGGTGGGCAGAGCCCTGCCTTTCCACACCTTTGGGTTCCTTCCACAGCCCATCACCATGTCTGTATATTAGGTGTGGATAAATCACTGGTCCCTTCTGAAAGACTGTTGTGTAACCCTGCCATGGTTTTTCCCCCCCTAGAAAGACTATACCCAGGTAATAAAGAATCGAGCTCTGAGTGCAGTCTCTGAGCACAAAGGACGACCATGTGTTGAAGGAGCGGCAGGGCTACGTTCCTGGCACCCGGCCGCCCACGCGGCTAGCTTATGCCCGAAATAATCACATGGAAACTGTATTTTTTTGAACACTGCCTGGCCCGGCTAGTTCCAGCTTCTTATTGGCTAGCTCTTACATATTGTTCTAACCCATTTCTAATATTCCGTGTAGCCCACGAGGTGGCTTACCAGAGAAGATCTTAACCTGTGTCTGTCTGGAGTGGGAGAATCATGGTGACTCTCTGACTCAGCTTCTTTCTCCCAGCATTCTCTCTGTTTACTCCACCCACCTATGTTCTAACCAATAAAATGGGCCAAGGCAGTTTCTTTATTATAATTAACCAATGTCCTTCCTCCATCAACCATGTATGTAAACACTGACAGGGCGCTAGGAATCGTCACCCAAACAGGAAGTGGATCCCAGAGGACTCCTAAGTAAACTGTAGGTGATCTGCACAGCTCCTAGGGGTCACCCGCCAGCTACTTCTGATGCTGTACAAGCAACGGAAGCCTGGCTTTGAAAGAGGACAATGCTGGTCACTGTCCACACCTACCTTCCCGCAATGTGGGAAGTGTGTCCGGCTATTGGTCCTAACCTGTAGCCACACAGGTCTTTCTCTGCTGTTGACGGACAGGCCCAGATAAAAGGGGCTGTGTCCACAGGGTCCAGATTCAGGAAGCCTGCCTTTTCTCCTCAGCCCCACAATCACAGGATAAAGAAACACAGGATGAGGAGGGAGGAGGAGGAGGAGAAATAGTCACGTTCAAGAAATGGGTCAGTGAGAACCAGCAAAGCTCCCTGCACAAATCCTATCTGCTCCTCATCCCCACACAAAGCCGCTCCCCGGCGTCCAAGGAGCCAGCGGTGTTGTTCAAGACCCACACAGGCTCTGAAAAGCAAATCAGCGTCCCAGCCTCTGGCAGACCAGCAAGAGCAGAGAGCAGCGAGAACCCTGGGCCCTCTGAGCTCTGTCAAGCGCAGTTCACATGGTGGATTTGCTGTTGTAAAGGAGATCTGGAGCTCACTGGTGAGCGGTTCTCTAATGGTCCATTACCCCTTCTCTTTGCTTCCGTCCCTCTCCTCTTCTCCCTCACGCTAAGGAATGGCAGGCAGTGGAGGATATGAGGGAGACAGCGGTTTTATTTAGTCCACCTAAGAAGTCACCTTTTATGCAATTCTGAGGTGTATATAATTACAGGCACAGTTAATATGCTTAAGAGCTTAGAGGAAGCAGTTGTATATGAAAGATAACTTCCTAACAGACAGCTTTATTACACCCAGGCTGGCAGCTCCGGGCTTCAGAATCATGCACACCTCTGCCTGCGTACTTCCGTCGTCCTCTCTCCTACCAACACCCGGCTTCGAAAAGATGCTATCGATTGTGGAAATACAGGGCTGGGGGTTCAGCTGGCCCCATCTCCCAAGGGCCACAAGTGGCAGAACAAGTCTGCAAATCTCTTGTTGCTGACCTAGGCCCAGCAAAAGGTCCCCAAAAGCCAGGGAAGAAGGTTCAAAATTTAGTCCCACAGCTGACAGTGTGAGGCCACGTGCCAGGATTTCAACACAGAGGAGTTGGTTTTCAAATGACATGGACATCTGAACAGGGTGCCATCCTAGAAGCAGCATCGAGCTGGTTGGAAAAGCTTGGAGAACCGGGTGCCAGTCATCCTACTGAAGCTCTCCTTTGGGGGAACAGGGACACACCATTCTTAGCTTCTGAACAATGTCACTTCATGAGCTTAGATTACCAACGACCAAAGAAGTACATTCCCCTACCAAAGGCCACTGAAATACCTGGGGAAATTGTCATGTATACCACTGAGGCGATTCCAGCGTGGACGGATCAAGTCCATTGAGAGAGAGAAGGAGAAGGAAATGATGAGAGAAATGAGTAAAAAAAAAATCAAAATAGCTAGCATTCAAGTCTCCTCTCCCCCTCCACCTCCGCCCTCTGTGTCTCTGTTCTCTCTCTCTCTCTCTCTCTCTCTCTCTCTCTCTCTCTCTCTCTATCTATCTCTCTCTCTCTCTCTGTCTCTCCACTTCATGTGTAAAACATACACACACACCTGCCATAACTACATAGCTAGGAGAAAAAAAAAAGAAGACAGTGAGAGCAACATCCAGACAGACAGGGACAGAGGAAGGTTCAACTGGAACCGTCCTTGGCCCTTTAAAGACTAAGACAGACTGGGTTTGGCTTTGGCGTGAGGTCAGAGCAGGCGCATTTTTGTGAATGTAAGCACAATTAGTGATATCATCTCTTGGTACTTACTACATGTTCTCGCTAAAAGGGGACCAAGAACACCCTGTCCCTGTCCGAACAGGTTGTTGTTAATGGTCTGGAAAAAGCAACAGGCCAAAACCTAGACTAGATGGGGGTAGTTTACAGCCTGTATTTTCCACTTCTTTCTTAGAATCAGCCTCTAGCTTTCTGGAGAAGCACAAAGAGAGTCCATTCCATGACTTTATTATCTCTCATTTAACTTGTTCCTCTCCTGCCTAAGGCCATCGGCATGCTTTTTAACAGGATCTCCCCGCTCCTACCTTTCAAATCAAGCTGTACCATTTTTCAGCTCCTAAAGCATTATCATCTGTTAAACACTGGGGGGGGGGGCGGGGGGCGAGTTTAATGGCACTGTCCACGTTGTTCAACTCAGTACTACAGAAGAACCAATAAAGACCGGCTCTCTGAGTCTCTGTGTACCTTACAGCTTTCATCTTCAGGGCCACCTCCTAATCCAGAATGACTGCTGGACCCCCAACTGTCTCATCCACTTAGAAAGTCTAAGAGGGTGGTCTCCCTGCTGAGTCAGCCATCCGGAAGGTTCCACATGACACCTCTGCTTATATATGTCAGTCAAATCCTAGTCACGGTTGACTGGGAACTTAGCCCAGCTGATAGAGTACTGGCTTGGCATGCACAACCCGGGTTCCATCCCTAGCAGTGGCGGTAACACACACCCAGAATCCCAGCACTGGGAGGGAAGCAGGACGATGGAGTTGAAGAGCATCCTCCACTATGCAGTGAGTGAGATGAGTCCCTTTCTCAAAAAATAAATATATATGTGTGTGTGTGTGTGTGTGTGTGTGTGTGTGTGTGTGTGTGTGTGTACATACATACATACTGAGTACATTGTCATTCCAAGTGAAAATGGATGTTGGGAAAAACTAAAACAAAACATTTCCATTTACTTGGCAAGTGTTTATTGAATGTCCCTACCATGCCCACCCTTGTCTGCAATATCTATGCTCAGCCATCACATATCCCTCTCTCCTGACCCTGGCAGTGCTGTCCCCAGCAGTTCCATCTTGGTGACTTGCCTTCTAGAAATGGTGGCAGCATCTCCCTGCTTAGCCTTCTCTCAGTAGGCATCTAGTTTCCATGACCCCAAACGTCCAGGAACACATGGAAAGCACGTGATTTCCCAGAAGGAACTGGAACATGACCCGAGTCCACCCCATGTCCAATGGGGAGATGGGGAGGAAGAGGTGAAGCGCTGTGCTTCTCTCTGTAAGTATGCCCTCCTGGTCAGCATCTGGCTTTGAACTACATTCCCCAGCATTCCCTTCTCTTTATAGTTCTAAGTTCAGTTTAGCTAGACTCCTTTGATCTAAGAGATAGCACAAATAAAAATGGTAGTCGTGGTTTTGATGCTGGCTGCTCATTGACCTTGTGGTAGAAGGCCCATGTGTCCAGCCTCCCTAGTTCCTGTCAGATCTCCTCAGTGCCTCTGATCCTGGGCTGAGAGGCTCTCCATGATCCTCTCACGTGGAGTAGCTGCACAGGAAAGGACAGTAGCGTTTCTGTAGGCCACTCCCAGGGACAAGATGGAGCCAGTGAGAGTCAAGAGCAGCTAACAGTTTATTCTTGAAGGTTCCAACCATCCTTGTTTGCTTTTGTTCACCCCATGTGTTCTTTCCCACTAGTCTAGATGATCCTTAGTAAACTCAGGCCCAGCGATAGATGCTGAGAAACAGTCTGTATGGGCTGGCACAGCATTGCCCACTGGGTTTCCCACTCATTTTACAGAGCACAGAACAAGGGCAACATGTTAGCACCAACAAGACCTGTATTTTCTCAAAAACTCATCGCAAGTCCTAGCTATGCGATCTAGCACCTCTCTGGAAAATGTCACTGTATATGACAGCTAATGTTTGCTTCAGCTTTTGTGCAGCTGCAGAAATTCAGAGAAGGAAAGAATGATGTTTACATGCTACCATATGTGATAGTGAACAGGGGATGAGCTGTGGAAATTGAGGAATATGTAGCAATAGATAGATATGTAGATAGATGACAGACAGACGTAAATAGATGATAGATAGATAGGTAGATAGATAGATAGACAGACAGACAGACAGACAGATGTTAGATGGGTAGGTAGAGGATAGAAGATAGATGATGATGATGAAGATAGGTAGATAGATATTAGATGATAGCTATTAGATTATAGATAGATGTTAGATAATAGAGAGCTAGATTAGAAGAGAAATATTAGAAGATAGATAGACATAGATAGATAGATACATAGATGTGACAGATAGGTAAATGAATAGATGATAGAAATAGATTAATAGACAATAGATGGTTGACTGAATTATATATACATACTTTCAAAAACAACCGTGAAACTTCTCCTTCACACTTTCCTGACAGCTAAAGCCATCAGCAGTCTACAGGGTTGGAGGCTATAATGGGATCCTTGTGGTTATAAACATCGACTCAGACTTCATAAACACAGCACAAGATGAACCCAGTCTCTACTAATCTTCCTATTTTACTGAATGCCATTGTCACAGATGTCTGACTGAACTTTTTAATATTTTTAATTCTAAAAATAGGCACCAAGAAACATCTAAAAGACTTCCTTTACCAGTCAGCCTTTTATCCCTGTGACCAGTGAACAACTGAAGTGGGGGAAAGTGGTCTGAGAAGGTTCGAGGCTATGGCCATCTGGATGCACTGATTCAGGCCAGAGACAAAGCAGAGCAGGCATAGTGGGAGCACACAGCTGAGCAGCGCAGCACACATCACACACACACACACACACACACACACACACACACACACACACACACCACACGCACGTGCCACATCAAGGTAACCGGAAGCGCACAGACAGAAAAGGAAAGAGTCTAAGCACAAAGTTACAGCCCTGGTGACCTACCTTCTTCAACCAGGCCCACCTCCTCACTCTCATCTTCTCTCGGTGATATTATGAAGTTGGGACTCCAGCAATTGGTTACTCCATTAATGACATCAGGGCCCCTGTGTTCCCAGTACCTTTCAATGTTAGATCCACAAACAGGGGGACACTTCCTAGCCAAAGCCTTACAGTGATCTTAGTTTTATGAGTTACGTATGAGTGTGCTGCTCTGAGGCCAGAGAATTATGAGTCCAAGGTTACCCTGAGCTACATAACAATTGGAGATCAGTCTTAGCTACATAGCAAGACTCCATCTTGGAAAAAAAAATGCAAGTGCAAAAGTAATGTATAACAAACTTAAGTAAAATTTATAGATAAAAATATTATTGCATTTGGTGGGATTCTTTAAATTTTACATATTGATATTAGTAATTTTTTGCTTTTTTTGGTTTTTTGTTTTTGTTTTTTTGAGACAGGGTTTCTCTGTAGCTTTGGTGCCTGTCCTGGACTAGCTCTTGTAGACTAGGCTGGTCTCAAACTCACAGAGATCCGCCTGCCTCTGCCTCCTGAATGCTGGGATTAAAGGCGTGGGTCATGGCCACTTGGCTGTTAAGGAGCACCCTGAAAAAAGCCTAAGTCAGTATCAGATGTGCTCCATGTTGTGTTTTCAAGAAAAGAGTACCAATGGGTGTGTCTTTGTCTCATAGGCTTCATTCACACAAGGTATTTAAGTATTCCAGCTGATTGCTCTCTCTCAAAATCCTTAATAATTATTATCATAAGTTATCAAAAGAGGTACAACCTGGTTTACTTTCTGCCGACGTGACACACACCATGACAATAACAATTTGGGTTTATCTCTTCATACACTTCCAAGTCACATGACATCCCTGAAGGAAGTCAGAGAACTGAGGCAGAAACCCTGGGAGAGCACTGCTCACCAGCTTTCTCACTGGCTCGTGCTCAGTTATCTCCTACAGCTCAGGCCTCCAGCCTAAGGACGGTGCCACCCGCAGTGGGCGGGGACCTCCACATCAGCTTTCTCACTGGCTCCTACTCAGTTATCACCTGCAGCTCAGGCCTCCTGCCTAAGGACGGTGCCACCCGCAGTGGGCGGGGACGGTGGCACCTGCAATGGGCCGGGGCCTGCACATCAATCAATAATCAAGACAAAGTCTCTGGCAGGAAAGGGGCAGGGGAAAAGGAAAGCGAGAAAAGGAAACCTGAATGAAAAGGGGGAAAGCAAGGAACTTGAGAAACGGCACTGTCTCCATCTGACAATGATGCAATCTTCCTTATAGAAAGTCCTCAAGATTACACACACACAACTATTGGAGTCCATAAGCGAACACCGCAAATTTGCAAGATAGAATTTTTTTTTTATGTCTAGTCACCTGGTAATTTTTAGCCCTTGTGGAGTCCCCTTTCGGCAATTTCAACTGCACCTTCAGAGATATATGCTATTCTTTGTAATACTTCTGATTCACATGATATCACTGTGCAACTGTGCAACCTATTCTTTGTACTTTAAAATTATTAATACTTCTGATTCACATAGTATGACTGTGCAACTTTATTGAGTACTATGTAGAATTCATATATGTGTGTTTGTGTGTGTGTGTGTGTGTGTGACAGTATGGATGTATTAAATGAAGTCACTCCCTATCATTTAATCATTTTTATGTCAAGGTGGTTAGTGTTTCCTTTCGTTATTTTGAAGTTTACTCTATGTTGTTATTAATTGTGTTCACGTTGCTTTGTAGTAGATCTTATGACTTGTACCCTTGAATCAACAAGTCCCATTCCTTCCCTCCTTCCCTTCCAGCCCTGGCTGCCATCATTCAGTCTGCCTCTGTGAGTTCAGCTTCTCTGAATTCCATGCAGTGAGATGGTGTTTGACTTGTCTTCCCGTGGCTATAGTCCTTCCCCTAGGATGATTTCCTCCAGATCCACAGTTTGCATTTTGGCTGCACTAATTGGCAAACTTGCCAACAATTACCTTGCTTTGTATCCTCACTCCTGGTTTGCTGCCACACGTGGTACTGTTCTAAAAATTCCATCTTAGTATTGACTAAGATGCATCTAGAAGTAGATCACTTTTGTAATTTGCATCAATGACCTTGCCCTTGCTCCAATTTTTGGTATAAATTAATGAAATCATGTGACCCCTGTCTTAGGTAGGGTTCCTATTGCTGTGACAAAACACATGACCAAAAAGCAACTTGGGGAGAGGTGGGCTTATTTGGCTCACACTTCCATACCACTGTTCATCATAGAAGGAAGCTGGAACAGGAACTCAAACAGAGCAGGATCCTGGAGGCAGAAACTGATGCTGAAGCCATGAAGGGGTGCTGCTTACTGGCTGGCTTCACATGCCTTGCTCAGTTTGCTTTCTTATAGAATCCAGGACCTCAGGCCAGGGATGGTACCACCCACAATGGGCTGGGCCCTCCTTCATCAATCACTTAACTAAGAAAATGTCCTATATGCTTGTCTACAGCTGGATCTGAAGAAGACATTTTCTCAATCGAGGTTCCCTCCTTTCAGATGACTCTAGCCTGTGTTAGATTGCTATAAAAATATCCAGAACAATCCCCAGACTTCCTGATAACTCAAGAATGTTTTCCAAAGCACAAAACCTTTAAGCATCTTACAGAGGCAAACTCAAGACTCCATAGAGGAGGAGATTTGGCACTCCAGACTCAAGTCTCAAGCTAATTTCACAAACAACTCTACTAGAGATTGACTCACAACTCATACATAATCTGACTTATTTTTATGTGTAGGATGGTTTTGCCTGCAGACATGTTTGTCTCAGTCAGGTTCCCAGTGCTGTGACAAAAGCCCATGACCATTTTGGGGACAAAGGGTTTATTCCACTACACAGCTTATAAGTCTACCACCATCCTGAAGCAGGAACAGAACAGGAATTCATGGCAGGAGTTAAAGCAGATGCAGTAGAAGAGTACTTTGTACTCAATTCTCCTCCGTGGCTTACTTAGTCTGCGTTCATATACTGTCCAGGACCATCTGCCCACAGGCTGTACCACCCATAAGGGATGGGATCTCCCAACCTTATCATCGACCAAGAAAATATACTACAGACTTTCTTACAAGCAGATTTCAAGAAGGCATCTTTGTAAAGGACTCTAGCTTGTGTCGAGTTGACATAAAACTAGCCAGAACGATGTCTGAACACCACAGGCATGGCTGCTACCCACGGGTTAGAAGACACCATCAGCTCTCCCGAACTAGAGTTAGAGGGGTCTATAATCCACCATTTGGATCCTGGCAACCAAACCTAGGTTCTCTGTAAGAGCAGTGAGCTGCTGACCCATCTCTGCCATCCTGAACGTGATCATTCTAAGCTACAGTAGGAAAGGACACTATGCACCATGCCAGCATAGTGAGCCTGCAAGCAAGTTAAACAGCTACTAAAGAAAGGAGAGCAAGATATGAAGAGAAACGACGAGAAATAAAAGGCATTTTAAAACTATCTACACACACATGCACACACATATATATACACTAATGCACAAACACAAACATATATAGACACACATATACAAACACAATTAAGCATATATACACAACACATGCACAAACGCAATTAAACATATATTCACATACATACACAAATACAATTAAGCATATATACACACACACACATACACAATTAACCTGAAGAACTAGTAACTTGAGAGCAATACAACTCTCAAGTATTGTTTCAACAAGAAAATAATGAACATTGGAAGAAATTCTGCTAGGGTCCATATACTATGTCATCACATAAATACAGAAAGGATGTGTTTGTCTTGAATTTTTTATTCAAGGCACGGGAGGGACCATGTACCCAGAGGTCAGAGAACAACTTTATAAGTAGGTAACTTGTACAGTCTGCTCACTTCTTTCACCTTTGTGTATGTGGGTCCTGAGGTTCAGACTCAGGTTGTCTGGATTGCACAGCAAGTTCTTTTGCCTGCTGAATCATCCCTTGGACCTTGTCATTTTATTTTTGATTGTGAGCCTAGTCTTTAGCAGCTGACACATCCCTTCGGCCCTGGACCCTGTCATTTTAAAAAAGAAGCATTAGGACCTGGAGAGATGGCTCCACAGTTAAGAGAGCTTGTTGCTCTTTCAGAGGACCTGGTTCAGTTCCTAGCTCCCACACAGTGACTCACAACTATCTGTAACCCAGTTCTGGGGGATTTGAAGTCCTCTTCTGACCCCACAGACACCACACAAAGATGACTACACGTGCATACATACTTACAGGAAAACCACACACAAAATAAAAATAAATATTTTTAAAAGCACTTCAACCATAAAACTGCTGGAAAAATAAACTTAAAAAGAAGGGAGGAAATAATGAGATACAAGAAAGTTTAGAAAAGATGGTGTTAAGTACATGAATGTTTATGGAGAAGGCTGGCTCTGTATGGTGGTGACTGTAGTTGCCTACAGGGACAAAAGCAAGTCCATCTAAAATACTGGACACAGAAGCTGGGAGGATGACTTAGTAGTTAGTTAAAGTGTATGTCAGGCATGAGGACCACAGTATAGATGCCCAAAATGTGTGTAAAGACTGAGGGGTGTTGTCCACCTGTAATCCGAGCCTCAGAAAGAGAGACCAAGGAATTGCCAGGACACGTCAGCTGGCAAGAAAAGACAAAGCCAAATCTGGGCTTGACTGAGCAGTCCTGCCTCAGTGGGTAAGATGGAAGAGCAATGGAGGATGTTCCCTGACCACAACCTTGGGTCCCCATGTGACCTCACACACGTGCATTTTCACTCATAATATGTGCCCATGCACATGCAAACATGTAAACAAAACACATATACATGAAAAAGGGAAGCATTGAACATAAATATCCTAACACAACAGAGGGGTCGTTGAGGTCAGTCAGTGGCCATCATCAGTCAGAAAGCAGGCATGACTAATGCTTACTAGTACTATGGAATAGTACACAGATGTTGGCAACAACCAGTACAAGAGCAGGAAGTGGGTCCACAGCTTCCCGTGACACTGAGGTGGAGGGAAGAAGAAACTGAACTAAATTAACCTACGAAGTGGAACATGGGAAATCTGAAGCAAAGACAGACAAGACATAACCAAGAGAGAGGGAAAGGACAACAACAGTCAGTACATACGTGTTTTCCAGGTTAAAAACAAGCTCAAATTTGCTCTCCAGGTATATATAGTAGGAATTACAGGCATGTGTGCCTGTATGCGCAGCAGTATGCACACCCCTGTGCACACATGCACAGGCCATTGGAAGTCTTCTATTGCTCTACACCGTATTTTTCTTTTTGAGCAAGGCTCTCTCAGTAAATCTGGAGCTCACTATTCCAGTGAGGATGGCCAGCAAGCTCCCAGGTTGTGCATCTCCTCATTCTGAGATTTCAGACACACGCGGCCATGCCTGGTTTCTATGTGGGAGCTGGGAATTTGTATTCGGGTCCGCTTGTTCTCAGAGAAAAGTACTCCCACCTCTGAACAATCCCTTCAGCTTTTCAAATTGCTTTTTAAAAATCAAAACCTAGTCATATGCTTTTGTAATGAATATGCTTAAAATATACGGCTACATAAATACTATCAATAAAGGAATCGAGACAAGATAAACCCCCAAAATGAAAAGCAAATAAAGGCTGTCCTTGGTACATGTTAGGAAACAAAACAAACATTGACGTGGGGGAGATGTTAGGTGCTCTGTGACAAAAGAGAAGGCATCTGGAAGACATTATTGTCTAAAATGTACATTCATTTAATAAAGTAGCCTCAAAATATATAAAATTTGTTGGAATACAAGGACAAATGGACTAATTCAAAAATGTTATGCAAGATTCAGGCATGGCACACAGCTATGAGCTTTTAGAGAATTAAGTAGAATTTAAAATAAAATAGAAAAGACGTCAAAGATTCTTATAGAAGAAAGCAAAGCAGCAACCCGTTACAGAGAGGGGAAGACGTGTATGGATACATCCTGAATTCTCTAATTAGAAAATGTACTTAGTTGCCAATATGCAGAAACCACTTTTTTAAGCACTCAGAGAAGTGGGCAGCTTGACCAGGACACATCGCGAAAGGATTTGGAGGCTCTCCACTGACTCTCGACAGCGTCTGTGGGACTTTTATTAGCAGCATCGTGTTCTGTTCAAGACCAAGCCGCCTAATCAGACACAAGGAGCGAGGGCTGAAGAGGCTCGGCAAAGGGAAAAGGGTACTTGAAAGTCGATGCTGGCTCTCCTCCGATCCAAGCCAGTGTCCTCGTGCTCCTATAGGGCAGGCTGTTGTTTTCTTAATGGGCTAAGATGAGAATTTGTCTACACTTTAGGTCGAGACCATACACTATGGGACAAGTGCCATCAAGAGTACTCTGCACTGAAGTAGGCATCAGGGAAGGGGACGAGATTTGCAGAAGACACACAGAATCCAAGAAACCATAGCTGGGATTCCCAGTGTCCTTGGAGGCAAAGCCATTCTCTACACCTGTCTGGAAAAAAAGGCCTCCCATCTTGTTTCCTGCCCCACCTGTTCCCTCGGCCCAGCTCCCTCCCATACCTTCAGGTCACCAGCCTGCACAAAGGCAGCAAGCTCTAACTGCCACCGTTTTTGAATTACTGAAAAAGAGCCAGTTATGCAAAACTCACATCCCCAAACAGCATGCAACAATGATCCCCCAATCATACCATTCAAGGCCAGGAGAAGTGGGAAAATCCCGTCATTTCATGGCCATTTCCAGTGGGGAGAAAAATACTGAAGACAGAAGATGGATGAGAAACGGACCCCATACACTGGGCAAGACAAATCACTCCACTCAGTTTCCAAGAAGAAAATAAGAATGGAGCATGCAAGAAAACAAGGCACGAAGTTCGACCAGTCAGAAGCATCCCATGAAGGAATCGTGATTGCTTTGATATTCACCCATCAAGCACTGATTAAATATATATCACACTCAGGAAGTAACCCAGGGAAGGAGTCAGAATGGGAAGGAGTCCTAAGAGAAAGCTGTGCTTCTTCTACTGTGGAAAACACAATGTCCCATGCTGCTGGGGCACTCTGAGTACATCCAAGAAAGATACACTCACACGATCCTTGAAGGCCCCGTTTCTGGCTGGCAGGATTCTGAGAGCTTTAGCCTTTTAGCCTTAGCTTCCTCATTACCTCCGGGAACAGACATTTCCTCTTAGAGAAAGACTTACAGAAAAAAAAAATGTTTATTCCGTCGTATTTATTTTTAACGAGTTTACAGACCTGCCCAGTCAACTTGAACCTGTGTAATATGGAGACTGGAGATTGCCAACACGCGGAGTCGGAAGTGGGCCCTGCCAGGGTGCCAGCAGCATGACACACGAACCATCTATCCCACACATCCCTCTGCTGCTGAATTCGGACAGTGCCCTTTTGCCTGTCTATGCTAAGAACATCATGAATGTATTAGTCTTGACTTCCTGCATCCCTACAAAGGATAAAATACTACGGCCTGGTGAAAAAGCAAAAGAACAGCAAGAGAGCTTAATTCTCTGCACAGACGTGATGAAGAGGCGACCTTACATTCCTAACTCCCAGTCTCCTGTGCGGAACAGAAAACCCACAACCCACGCAGTCAAACTCCCCAGGCACCATCCCCGTTCACCTGCTTTTAATTAGCTCTGACTGTGGCCAACAGTTGTTTTTTAATGTCAAAGTCAGAAAACAAAACCAGAAAGAAAAAAAAAACTCAAGTTAAACATCTTTTCCTTAAAAGGATAGGAGGGCATTCAGGGTCAGCGCCTTGGTGGGGACTCAGGGATGACATCTTTAGTCCCCTTTGTCCCTTCTCCGTTAGGAAATGACTTTACTTTGGAGATGTCTCTACACAAAGCTGGCCAAAGCCCACCTTTCTGGGTCATGGGATATTGGACCAAGACCGAGTCCATGTGGCTGGTTTGCAAACTTGGCCTCTTTGATTGGGCGGGAGAGGTTAAGAATTCCCTTGGGAAGGAACGCTGGAGCTCTGTGCAAATCCACTGGGGCCATGGGGACTCAGCCAGCCATGGTGGGAAATCTGATCTTACTCTGAAACCCGTCCAGAGGTTTCCTTAGAAAAATCAGCAAAAGGGCTGCCTTCTGGCATGGCTGCCCTCTAGCTAGGCCTGCCTGGAGATGTAGGCGGACTTTTCTGTCCCATGAGCCAGTACCAAATAACCTCTTGAAGACTTATCAGTAATTATAAATGCTGGGTTGATAACTCAGGCTTGTTACTAGCTAACTCTTACACTCTAAATTAACCCATGTTTCTTATCTACCCTCTGCCATGTGGTGGTACCTTCTTTTAACACGGGCATGTTCATCTTGCTTCTCTCTGTGTCTCTCTCAATTTCCAAAACTCTGCCCTTCTTCCTCCCAGCATTCTCTATCTCTGGCTCCCCCGCTTATACCTCCTACCAGCCAGTCAGCTCTTTTATTGAACCAATCAGAAGGCACCTTGGCAAAGACATGTGGAAGGACGCTTAAAAGAAATCCCAACTAGCTCAGAACTGAGAAATAGATGGTTATTTGTTTAGGGGTAGACTCGCAGATCAGAATCCTCTGCTTGAAGGGAGAACAGCAACGGGAAAGAGAGAGGACACATGCTCTTCATCGGTTTATATAGTATAAGAGGCCACGCCCCAGTGGGCGGGTAACCACTGGCTGTAAGAGTTTCTACAGCAAAGACACATCATTACAGTGTACAGAAAGACTATTCCATAACCTGAAGACCCTGAAGTCGGCCGTGGAAAACCTCAGAGGCAGAATTTGACTGATACGCCACCTGCCTTTCTAGAAGTATCCTCTTCAGAGTTGGTGATTTTGAGTATGACATCTTTCTGTTGTTCTGTCCCTGGAGTTTGTCACCCACAGGTCTCTTTTCCCATGAGGCAAATGAATCAAACTCAATACAGCATTCAACACAGAGGTCCACTGAACTTAGTAATTTATTTTCTTCTAGGAATGGTCAGCGTATGTCTTGCCAATCATCTTTCACCCATAGGGATCGATACAAGCTTCCCAGGACTCGTTCCCACTGTGGCTCCGCTGTACTCAGTACACTGATTGGCCATGAAGCCTGTTTCCCCACTCACACTGTAAGGACTTTAGCCCCACACGTCTCCTGATTCTAAAGATTAAATAAAAATGTAGCTGCTTAGCATGCTGCAGTCACAATTATTTCAAGCAAGAAAGCAGGGACATGTGTGAAAACTGGTAGACGACAATAGGATAAGAAACAGGATTGTCTCGTGGCCTCCAAGGATCCCCCAGAAGATGTCCATCCATTATAAAGTGAAACACAGTTACCTTAGAGAGCAGAAAGGGGCAGAACACTGCCCTAGGCAGGAAATCAAGGTTAATTCAGGAGTCACCCTTACCCGGATTCCCTCTTCCCGGTTTCAGTGACCCAGTCCACAATGGCCTGAAAACATTGAATGGAAAGTTCTGCAAATAAAAAATTCATAAGGTTTAAAAATAACTTTTACTATAATGTCATAATTATTCCTTTTTATTATTAACTATTTTGTTTGCCTTTTCCTATTCCTGCCTTATAAATTCCACCTTGACATAGGTATGTATGCTGTTATGATTTGGATGTGAAAGCCCCCATAGGCTTTCTCCATACTTGGTGGTACTATCCGGGGAGGTTGTAGAACCTTTGAAGAACACTGGTCCCTGGATTAGGTTTTCTGGGTTATAGCCTGGCCCCAGTTCCTGCCTGACCAGTTCAAGTTCATTTTATGATCCACCAAGATGTAAGCAGGTAGCCTCACACTTCCACTGCCCCAGCCATAACATTCCATAAACTCTGCCATGCCTACCTCTCCATTATGGACTGAACCTCCTAAAACCAGGAACCAAAATAAATCTTTCCTGACTTAAGTAGACTCTTTTAGGTATTTGATACAGTGAAGAGAAAATAAACATTTGTTTAGGAAAAAAAAACATAGAATATGCCAGCACAGTGGAGACTGATTTCAAGCACCCATTGGGGGCCAAAAACAGACACCGTGACATCCGCAGCAGCAAAAAGACAGTACCACACTCCTGAGAGACAGTTTGGAGAAGAGTACACTTGGAGAGCACCCCTGTTAAAACCTTATAACCAGAATTTATCCCGTAGAGACAGGAGACAAAGACATATAAGAAATATTATACAAAATAATTGACACATGTACCTTAAAAATTTCAAAGTATGGGCTGGAGGGATGGATCAGAGGGTGAGAGTACTGCCTGCTCTTCCAGAGGACCTGGGTTCAACTCCCAGCACCCACATCATGGTTCACAAATGTGTGTGACCAGGCATGCACATAGTACACAAACACACATGCAGATTATGTAAATATATAAATAAATTCCTGTATATGTAAATAGTACTAAGAGGGTATATAAGACCCCCTAATACCTGGAACTTGTGGCCAGGTTACATGTATTTACAGGTATGTAACAGAAAGGCCCTTAGAGTTAGAAATTACCCAGGTTACCCCATGACAGGAAGCCTTAAGGGAAAGCTTAAGCATCACTAGGAAGATGAAAGGGTATCTGAGGATGTGCTATCATGAGAAGGACTCAACCAGCCACCCTGGTTTCGACGGTAGGAAAAGGGACATGCATCAAGGAACATCAATGGCACCTGGAAAGATTCTCCCTCAGAAGAAAGCCTGCCAAAGGAACTCAACCTTGTTTCACCTTGGAGATTTCTGACAATCTGAAAGCCCATAAATTTGTCTTGCTAAGGCTGTCAATTTCACGGTGAGTTGCTACAATGGCAAGAGAAACCTACTGCAGCCAGGAAAGAGAGACAAAGGGGAAACGACAAGGGACCCTTCCAGATCGAAGGGAACTAACAAGGCATGGCGACTGCACATGAGGTCTGGTTCTGCAGCAAAAAACGGAATGACCAGTTCCCACATGGCAGCTCACAACCAACTGCAACGCCAGTCTGGGAAACCTGACACCATCCTCTGGCCCCTGGGGGCACTGTACACAGGTGGCATGCTGTCTTAGTCACTGTTCCATTGCTGTGGAGAGACACCATATCAAGGCAATTCTTATAAAGAAAAGCATATAATTAGTTCATTACCATCGTGGTGGGGAACATGGGGTCATACAGACAGACATGGCCCAGGAGAAGTAGCTGAGAGTTTTACATCTTGATCCATAGGCAGAAAGAGAGAAAGAGAAGAGAGAGAGAGAGAGAGAGAGAGAGAGAGAGAGAGAGAGAGAGAGAGACCCCAGGTTTGGCATGGACTTTTGATACCTCAAAGCTCACCCCCCCCCCCAGTGATATACTTCTTCCAGCAAAGCCACACCTCTCAATCTTTCTAATCCTTTTAAATAATGTCACCCTGGTGACTAATAATTCAAATATATGGTTCTCTGGGGACCATTCTTATTGAAACCATCACATATACATACATCCATGCAGATAAAACACTCATACACATAATCTAAAACTAAACATTTTTAAAATAACCATAACAAGTAATTTATAAAATTTTAAAACATAAAACAAATGAAAATATGTATACTTCTAAAATATTTCAGAAAATTCACATATACATGCAGGCACATGTATTATTGTATGAGTTTGGGTGAAACACTTGTCCACACCAGCCTCCAATTTTTCCACACATGACTAGGAAGTGATACCTAGTCATGAGACAGTGAGGATATGATAATCTAATGTGTGCAAATTCTACAGAACAATGTTAAGCATCTAGTAAGTTGTATATGAGGCTGGGCCTCTACACAGTGAGTTCTAGGAGACTATAAGAAAGAGTACTCTCTAAACAATCTCCTACAGACCTCTCCAGCTGGCCACTGGGATCCCAACATTAGAGGTCTAGTATCTCCAATAACCTCCTACAGATTCCTCCAGGCAGCTGCTGGGATCCCAACCTCAGAGGTCTGGCTCCTTCAGATTAGATTTTATTTCTTGCCTAAACTCACTGACTTTTACCCACCATTCAGAGTTTGGTATTCAAATAGGCCCCTCAGATCTTGACTAAGAGCAGAGACCTATGATATCAGAGAGAAATCAACACGAAATGATGAATTTCAAAGACTATGTATTCCTCCATGGGTAGTAACTCAAGAAAAGTAGACGCTAAGATAAATAATCCTCTGATGACGGTGAATCTACTCTATTCTCTTGAGACACTAAAGAGAAGATCGCCCATAGAGGGACTAGAATTTGACAGTGTATGTCTCAGCAGCAACACTGAGCCCAGGAATATGATGAAGAGAGCTTCGAACCTATGTTATGTTTAGCTGAACTGCCATTCAAGTGTAGAGGTGTGATACCAGTGTTCCTAGAGAGTGATACCTCAGGGTCTGCTGCTAAATGGTCCACACTGAAAACGTCTGTGGATAAAAATCCCAAATATCAAAATAAGGCCAAGGAAAACTTCAAAGGGTACGGAGAGCAAAAAAATCAAATTTTATTATTGTCTCGATTTTTGAAAAAAAAATAAAAAAGAGGGTAATTTGACCACAAAAAATAAATTCTAAATAATATTTCATGAAAAGTCTCTTAGAACAGAAGATTGTAGAAACTGATTGGCTTACAGTAAGGATGAATGAGTAAGTGAAGAGCAAACACCAAGGAGAATAAAAGTGGAACACAAAATAATTAATGTCACAGACGAAACTCAATCCAGTCCACAAAAAGCAGGGAAATAAAACCATAGGACGAAACGTACAGCATAAGTAGGTCTTACTATCATCACAGTGAACCTAAGCTAAACTGTTGTGAAGTCCTGCAGAATATCAAAATTCTGAGGTGTAATAAAAAGATGCCTCCTATTATGTACTCATTAATATGCCTCACCAAGGCCAGCTGGCCTGGGTCTGAAAAAGCCTGGGTTAAAACCGGTCTTGCTGAACATAGCAGACAATGAGGACTACTGAGACCTCAAGAACAATGGCAATAGGTTTTAGATCCTACTGAAAATATTGGATTTATGGGAGCCTAGGCAGTTTGGATGCTCACCTTACTAGACCTGGATGGAGGTGAGTGGTCCTAGGACTTCCCACAGGGCAGGGAACCCTGATTGCTCTTTGGGCTGACAAGGGAGGGGGACTTGATTGGGGGAGGGAAAGGGGAGGCAGTGGTGGGGAAAGAGACAGAAATTTTTAATAAATAAATAAATAATTAAAAAAATAAAACCTCAGTAGGATCCCAAGAACATAAATTTGGAAAAAAAATAAAAATAAAATGCCTTTCAGGGATGCTGTACCGATTCCAGTGTGCAAATATGACATCTAAGTGTTTCATAATAAATAAAATGAGCTGTGCAATCTCTTCATTTTTAAGATTTATCTTGTTTTTCAATTACGTGTGTTTGTGAGTATCTGGGTGCACGGGCATATAAGCCACAGTATCCTGAGAGGCCAAAGGAGGGCACTGGATGCCCTGGAGCCAGGTTGCAGGTTGTTGTGAGCCGCCTGTTGTTCGTGCTGGGAACTGAACTCAAGTCCTCTTCAAGAGCATCGATCACACTTAACTGCTGAGCTATCCCCAAGCTCCTAATTTTCTCCCTTTTGAAGTTACTGCCTGTTGTGGTTCTCACTCCCAAGAGACATTTTTCTTAACTGAAAGACCTCTTTGCCTCTTTAAAGAACAAATAGAAACCTAGTCTTGGACTTTGGATGCAATATCCCTGGGCATCTGAATAATGTATTCCAGAAGTTTCTTCTCCCAGTATTTTCCCACTGTGAGTGCTGTCTCCTGTGTATTTTGGTCTCCGACTTCTGCAGTAGACAGTTCCCTTTGTGATCATTCTAGCTGCCCGGGTCAGGCTTCTCAGCCTGGAGCTTCACTATGGGATACTAGTCAGGCCACTGATCTGAGCACTCTGGTTGCAGGGCCTCATCCTCCTTCTGGAGCTGCTCAGGCTCCTCCTGCCCCTGGATTCGTCTGGCTGAAGACTTTCTGAGCCTTGTGAGGTATCTGTGGAGTCTTGCTTATTTTCAGCTTTCCCACTATTTCAGACTCTGAGATTTTGCCAAATAGCAAGTGAACAAGGGCTTCTGGCCTTGTCTCCCAAAACCGTCATCAAAGCAACTAAAAACAGGAGGAACCAAACAAAAACAATGTTTACAATTACAAAATAGGACACAGAAAGAGGCTGTTTGGGGTCTGGGGAGCTCCTGCAAACCTCACTGCAGAGACAGAATGACTCTTTCTCCCCGTGACTCTGGGACAGTCATTGGCTGGAAAGAAGTCTAGGTAGTTAACATGGTATTAGTAGGGCACACCTGAACTCTACTGGGATGGAGGTTTTGATGACAGGCCTCACTCACTTACCCTTATGTCCTTGTCTCCTCCTTGCTCTCAGATATCAGATGTAAGATATTACACCCTGGTACTATTTTTTTCCCACCTCAGTGTAAGTTAGCATCAGGCAGGCATTGGCCCCGGACCTCCCCGGAGCAGTGAGTCAACTAGATTCTCTGTATATGGAACCCATGCTTCTCTACGGTTAACACTTCGCAATGTGGCAGCTCTGTGAGAGATCCTGGGGTTCACGAGTGATGTGTTAATCCTGACGAGTCCCCTGAGGGGATCATGGGCTTTTGCTGTGTGGGGCTCTATCCAGATTGTGGCCTGTTTGGGCCTCTGCCACACCTCCCTGGCTTTCCTGTAATTACAACCGTGCATGCAGACCCGGGAGTGGGGAAGCTTTTCAGGACAATGCAAAACCTGGAGAATATAGTGTCTCAAACAAACAAAGGGCAAACAACCCAAACCATGCTGGGTCACGCATAACGTTCTCAAGTAGGTCTGTATAAAAAAATAGTGGACCGAAGTTTAAAATAAAGTATATCTATAGAAAGAGAAAGGGGAAGAAGAGCGAGAGAAACTCACAGAACAAATATAGAACAAGGAAACAGAAAAGAAAGTCCAGAAATAAGTCTTCAATATAAAGGCCAGCTGGTTTTTAACAAAGACGTCCAATAAGGGGGCAGGGGAGTGGTGATTTTTTTTTTAATATATGGTGCTGGGAAAATTGAATATCCACATGCGGCAAAAAGAAACAGACCCTTACCTAGCATGATAAGTAAAGCCCATTCAAAGGGATCAAAGACCTAAGCTTCAGAAATTTATGAACCCTTAGAAAGAACACAGGAGAACATCTCTTCAATATAGATTACGGATATGGCCATGATTTGTCAGATATGACATTTAAAACACAAACAAACAAAAAAAGCATTAGTTATAAGATTTTTGAATGTTTATGCATCAACAGACACTATCAGTGCAGGAAGAGGCATCCCACAGAACCAGGGAGACTTGTAAGCTATATGTCCGCTATGGGATCAGCACCCCTTAGTGGAAGAGGTTCGACATTCTACTCCATTGCTCTGGATTTTACTTACAATCTGTTGTCAGCCAACAAACAGCAGTGTAAACAACAACTCAGTTCAAGAGTGGGTGAAGGACGAGAGCAGAAATATCTCCAAAGAAGATAAACAAATGACCGCGAACCATGTGGAAGGAGGCTCGGCCAGTAGGGAGACACAAGGCAAAGCCACAAGCTGTCGCTTCGCACACTTAGATTAGCTTCTAATAAAAAGACGCGTTGGTAAAGACGTGGAGAAAAGAGCTCTCATGTGTTGACAGTGGGAATATAGACCAGTGCAGCTGCTGTATGTGCCAGAGTCCCATACAGCCTTAAATCACAGCTACCGCGGAAGCTGGAAATTCGGTTCTTGGCATTTACCCGCAAAGGCCTGAAAACAAGGATTCAACAGATACTCAGACACCAATGTTCATAGCATCTTTGGCCATAATAGCCAACAGATGGGAACAGCCCAAATGTCCACCGGCAAAAAGCAGGTGTACAAATGTGGTATGTGTATAGACAGCAGAATATTATTCAGCCCTAAGAAGAATGAGGGTGGGTAAGATGGCTCAGCAAGTAAAGGCTCTTGATGACCTGAGTTAGATCCCCAGAACACACGCAGGGGAAGAAGAAAACAAGCTTCAGCAAGCTGTCCTCTGACTTCCACATCCACATCATGGCACAAACATGAACATGTGGGCACACACACACAGGCGGTAAATAGGTAAGTGTTGAACCGTTGTTCCCACTATGAGGGACCTAAAGTAAGGAAATCCAGAGACAAAGACCAAAACAGATCTAGCAGGAGCTGCAGGAAATCTTTGCTCCCTGGATGAAGAGAGTTCTTATTTGGGATTCTGGAAGGTTCTAGAAACAGAAAGTGGCAGTGGTTGGTGCCACTGAGTTTACTCCATGAAAAAGGCTAAAATGGTGAGTTTTATGTTACATGTATTCTGCCACGATAAAAATCAATTACTCAATAAAATAATAAATGTAGAAATGAAAAGTTAGTAGAAAGTTAACAGATAAGGACATGAAATCTCCAAGGAAACAAAGAAAAAAAAAACAGAGAAAAGAAAGAAGCAAGAAAAATATTTGAAGAGGAGAATGGACAAAGGAGGGTCGTATTTGTCTAAACCATGGCTCTCCAGACAACTTCAGTTAAGGTTATAGACATATATTTTAATTATATATATTAAATATTTATAATTTATGTATCTGAGGAGAGGTTTAGGAAGAAAATAAGCTCTTGAGACCAGAAAAGCCTACAAAGCCATGATGTACCACCTGCAGGCTGAAGACCCAGGAAGGCCAGTGACATGATTCAGACTGAAGCTAACATCCTGAAAACCTGTCTTCCAGTCCAGGGTAAGAAGATGGGTGCTCCATCTCAAGAAGAAAGAAGTAATTAGACCTTCTTCAACCTCTTTGCTCTATTCTGGCCCTAGACAGATGATACCCAGATGCCCGCTGGCTCTTCTTGCACTAACCCAAATACCAAATTCTGCTGGAAACACCCTCACTGAGAAGTAAAGCCAATGATGTCTTATCTTACCAGCTATGTGGACATTGCTTAGCCCAGTCAACCTGACACATAAAATTAGCCCTTGTAACATAACAATAATAGGACTGTCAGAGGGTAGCATGTGCGTGGATTCAAACCATTCAAGCACCTTCCTTAAGATGAAGAACATAAACTTTCTTATCAAAAAATATCTGCCAATACCCAGCATATAACCTATAAATGGGCTCACATGAAGGTCATTGTGACGTTCAGAAATCATGAAGCAAGGGGACTATGAACCTGAGAACCGAGAGACCGAATGTGCACACAATGATCAGGGATGGTGAGATTGGTAATGCTGGGGAAGGAGGGGTTCCCAAAGCTTCCACGGCTGGTCTAAAGTGGGTGGCAGAGTCCACGCATGGTTGATGCTGAAGCTAAGAGGGAAAGAGGACTACCAAAGAGCTGCCTCGGAGTCACAGGAAGGCAAGGTCACAAAATCTGGAAGCGCGTGCATCTCAGTCAATTGTTCAACTAACGTTTAAAATCAATCTTGGGCTACGAGTAGAATTTCAACAAGCCAGACTGGGAAGCAGTGTGCAATGAAGACAGCCCTCTGGTCAAAAGCCAGAAGCAAGTGTGGGGCCCCTATGAATCCTGAGTATCTGCCTTGGAGGGAAATGGACAATGGGAAACAGAGCTAAGTCAGTGGGTCGGGTGTGTTGGAGAAGGAAGTCCAGCCTCCATACCTTGGTGAACACTGCTGTTGTAGCTGGCTGGTCACCGAGGAGGAAGGAAAGAGCAAGCCAGCTACCAGACTCATGGGGGTTTTCAGTATCCTGCCTTGCCTTACCCTGCACAAGTGTGTGTGCTTGGTACCGAAGAACTCAGGGCCACTCGGGGACGACGGTCTGCAGACTCAAACACACAATGTGTAGGTTCCTAGAAGCAGCCAGCAACCTCCATCCTGACGGAACTCAGAAGCTGTTGAGGAGGAGACACACTCTTCTGTGACTAGAGAATAAATCGGACAGCCAACCCGGAAGCAATCTGTCTCGTGTCTGAATTGTTGGTGCCTGAGATGCTAGGGCCCGGCTGATTCTCAGAAAACAAAAGAGCTGCGCCGCAGAAAGATTGCTAGCCAGTCCCTTGTCATCGAAGATGCTCTACTCTCTATCACTCCTGAATTCTGTTTTAAGATAGTTCATAAGCTGGGGGAGGGGTGGGTGTCTCCCCACACCTTCCAGGCAAGGACCCACACATCTTCCTTCTTGACAACACTCGACACACTGAAGGCGCCTAGGATGCGCTCGACCCCGGCGTCTTGGAATCTGGGCAGACAGTTCAAAACCTCGCTGTGACTCAGGCATCGTCACCACACACCCAGCAACCTCAAGTTCCATTATCATCTGTCAGTTCAGTTCTCAACCTATGGCCGCTCCAACAACAAGATTGTGGATAACCAATGAGCCACGCTGCTCCGCTGGGCCAGACACCGCATTTTAAAGTGTCTGTCTTCAGAGCACGAGATAGGCAGAACCTCACTGGCGTCACTGTCCCTGACTTTGTGGTAATTAATGGGAAATTTTCAGAATGTCTGAATCTCTATTTAAGTGATTTATGTAATGGAGTTTCGGAGTTGCTGTTACAATCTATCACATCTGTAAATGAAGGAATTTGGGTGTGTTTATTGCCAAATTATAGAGAAAATGGAAGAACTAGTGATGATTAAAAAAAAAAAACTTTTTTGCCTCTTGGTTTCCTCGTGGTTCTAACCATCTGTGTTTGGAATAACAGGACAGAACTTCTCACGTGAAGGAAGGGTTGGTTGATTTGTTTTGTTTTGTTTCCCCCAGGTTGCAGGCTGGTCGCTCATGATTCACGACAGTGTTTCATTACAAACTGCTGTAAGGCAAGCCATTGCTTAGCCGCGAGGTAGGGTGCATTTACTCATAAGTGTTCAGGAGTGAGACAGGGTGCGTGTGTGGGAATGATAGAATGCCGCTTGGTTTTCCCTTGCCCTGTTCTCTTAAAACAAAGGGATGCTTTAAGAATTGAGGCTCAGAGGAACAGCTTGAGAAAGGGGAAATCAGAAAGGCTGGGCCACATGCGTCTTAGGTGTATGCCAAGCAACGACTCAAAAAAGGGGGAACAAGATTCATCCCACCTCGGCATCAGCGTGGTAGACATCTGTCATAGCAAAGCAGAGTTCTGGAAGAAGTAGAAAGTTCCTGTAGGGTTAGCGCCAAGTCATTCAGTTTCCTAGGCCTTAAGTTGGGCTCAATAAACAGAATTTAACCCAAGAGGCTAAGTCATATATATTTGAAAATAATACTGGTGTTCAGTAAACCTTTACTTGAAGAATACATGAAAAAGAGAAGTCTTGCAATCAGAAACTTTTTGTCGTATGATTTCCAGTCTCGAGAACATTATCATTCTGCATTTTAGTATCCTAGCTCTCTTTCATGACCTCTCGAATGTTATAAATGTACAGAACATTTTGTCTGGTATATTTTTTAAAAGCTTGGAGGAATAACTTTTTAAACACAGAATGCTGTAACAATTCCTCATTTCGAACAAGTTTCGTTTATGAAAGTATGGATTTTTCCAGATCTATGGGAGATCTTTATGTCCGTGCCTTTATTTTTGTGTATTTGGCATCTTAATGATTTGAAACTTATGCTAGTTGCTTACATGAGAAGCCAATGTTTGTTTGTATGACACAGAGATCACTTGGGTCTGTGAGATCCTCTGCTATGGTTCAATGTGTCTCCTGGAGTTCACGTGCTGGCTGTACTCTGCCCTACAGCAGCATCAGTAGCCTGGGACCTTGAAGAGGTGACCAGGGACCAGGGTCTCTACTATTAACAGTCAGTGTTGTCCGGCGAGAGTGAGGCTGTCATACAAGAGTCTGGCCCCTTCATGCACCTCCTGTCTTCCAAGCACTGGCTCAGCTGTGCCTTCTCCCCTGACCTCACCACCCATCATGTGGTGTCTTCCAGCACCTGACACATTGAGAAGCTGGTTCCTCCACTGATGTGACCCCTCCATCTTGGATTTCCCTGTTTCTAGAAACATGAGAATCTAATTTGTTTCTCTATAACTACCCAGTATCTGGGATTCTGTTATAGCAACACTCAATAAACTAAGACATTCTCAGAGCATGGAATAATAGTGGTAGTAATAACTGTTGTTGCTTATTTAGTTGTATTGAAATATAAATTTCTTCTTGTTCCTTTCTATTGCGGAACAATATCCCCATGTATTTCTTACCTGCTTACCAGTTGGTGGGTATCCTGGCTACACTGATTAAAGATACCATGAAGTTTTTGTAAGTGTTTCTGTGGTCATGAATTGTCCTATAGGATAAATGTCTATGGAATGGCTGGATCGTGTGGGAAGGGAGTTTCAGGTATTCATCTCATTACTGGGATAATATACTTAAGAGAAACAAGTTAAGAGAAGCAGTATTCATTTCTGGTCATGGCTCATGACAGAGAAGGCATGGCATTGTTACTGGAGGCTGAGCGACTCCTGTTCTTGGCAGTGGGACCATGAGGCAGCTCACTCACAACATGGTGGCTGCCCAGGAAGCAGAAGCCTCTGGCTAGAAATGGTTGGCTCTACCCTCTCACCCACCAACCTTATGTCAGTCAACTAAGCTCTATGCCCCAAAGGTTCCAGAGCCTTCCAAAACAGCACCACCCACTGGGGACCAAGAATTCAAACACATGAGCCTAGGGAGGACATTTTAAACCACAGTAGTAGGTACATGTTTAACTTTAAAACAAACAAACAGAAAACTAGCTAATGCTTTTTTACAAGTGGTATTTGTAGCAAATAATAAAAACTAGAGACAGAAATTGGGGTTCAGCTCAAAAATCAGAAAAGCAAAGCAGCCAAGCTACTAGAAATGTCTCACCTCTACCAAGGCTGGGCGACTACAAACTAAACTGACTAAACCTCTCTCTCCTCCCATTTCATATTCCCTCTAGTTCTGGGATTAAAGGTGTGTGACTCCCTAGGAATGGGGTTAAAGGTGTAGGCTGTTACAAGGAGAGCGGGTCCTTTGTTTGTCCCAGCTGCTTGGCTAGTTTACACCTGAAATAATGACACAGAAAATGTATTCATTTAGATACTGCCTGACCCATTAGCTCTAACCTCTTATTGGCTAACTCTTATGTCTTGATTTAACCCATTTCTATTAAATCTGTGTATTGCCACATGACTGTGGCTTACCAGCAAGATTCTAACCAGCTTCTGTCTCAGGCAGGAGCTCCATGGCGTCTGCCTGTCTGCCCTTCTTCCCAGCATTCAATTCTGTCTTCTCCATGCCTACCTAAGTTCTGCCCTATCAAAAGGCCAAGGAAGTTTCTTTATTCAACCAATGAAAGCAACACATAAACAGAAGGACCTCTCCTACACCAGTAGACCAGCACCACAAAGATTTGTTTCTGCATTGATCTTATGTAGATCAGGGTGGCCTTGAACTCACAGAGTTCCATCAGACTCTGTCTCCCAAATCCTGGGATTAAAGGTATGTATCAACAATGTCTGACCTCTAGTGACTTTAGCTTTGCCTCTTGTCTTCAAGGCACAATTTATTTATCAAAATACAAATAATATACCACTACAGGTATTGTTTTTATGCCTTACAAGAGCTCAGAAACAATTACGCCAAGTTTTGATGTTTTGACAAAGGTTGTTTGTTTTGAGACAAGCTCTCACTACATAGTGCAGGCTACCCTCATGAACCTTCTAGGATGTATTTATCAGTGAAGGACTACATTTGCCTCACAAATCTTTGTCTTCTTCAAATGATAGCAGGTAAATACTAGTTTCTTTTTGTGACTGTCCCCTTCATTTCCCTGATGGGTAATCATATTAGCCATCCCTTAAGGAATTTATTGGGCATTTTATTTACCTTTATGTTTTCAGTATTCAGATACCTTGTCTATTTGCCATTAGATTGTTCGTCTTTCCCTATTGAGTGATAGGTGTTCTATGCAAAGCCTTTATGTAGGCTCTTTGCCATACACATGCATAGCAAATATTTATACCCTTTCCCTCTGCGGTTTGACGTCTATTTGTTGGTGTCTTTTAGAGGGTGAATACTTTCAATTGTGACAAAGGTCAATATAACATTTTTTTCTTATGTGACTCGCGTTTGTGTCAAAGGAGTGAATGTATTTCTAAAAGTCATAGAAACTGTCTCCTGTGCTTTCTATTTTTATAGGTTTGAACTTTGCTGCTGGGTTATGCGACCCATCACACATGGCTTGGTTTTGTAGGTTTTTCTCTTTGTGCTGTACTTTGTCCTACTTGGCCTTCATTGTCAACTGGGAATAGCCTGGAGTAATCTGAGGAGGGAGTCTCCATTGAGGGATTACCCAGATCAGATTGGCCTATGCACGTGTCTGTGGAGGACTGACCTGATTTTTAGTTGATGCAGGATGGCCCCCTGCACTGGGAAGGTGCTCCGGGGCTGCATGGCTAAGGATGACTTTGTGAGTTGAGCCAGAAAGCAGCATTCTCCCATGGTTTCTTCCTGCCTGAGTTTCTGCCCTGACTTCCTCAATTATGGACAGTAACCTGGGAGTGTAAGTCAAATAAATCCTTTCCTGCCCAATGTTGTTCTTAGTTTCAGAATTTGTCATAGCAACAGAAAGGAAACCATAACATCCACCGACTCTGGAAAATGGCTAAGCTGGGGTAGAAGTGCTGCACTCTGCCGTTTCTCCTCGGCAATCCTGCGGCAATCCTCCATCATCACCTGGCATCCATTGTCAATGGTGAACAATCAGCTGTCCATGCGATTGCTATTAGCCCTTTTAGCAACCAGGCTTCTCTCTGATACCTTTATTTCTTTAGTCTTGCCATCCGGTGGTTTCACTGAAACATATTCAAGGAATGACTGCCTTTTTGTTCTGCGTGACAAAATGGCCCTATCAGGCCAAATTCACATCCACCTTTCATCCTAGAAAACCGTCATCTATCATTTTTTTCAAATGTTTCCTATCTCTCCTCATTCTTGCTTTCAGAAATATGAAGTATACATAACATGATTTTTTTCAACTTCCATGTCCTAGCTGTACCTTGACTCTGAAGTGTCACGGATAGCTTCCAGTGTTAAAATCTTGGCCCCCAGCTGGCAGCACCGTTTGGGGATGTGCGAGACACTAGGAGGACCTAGCTGGAAGAAGTAGGTTCCTGGGTACCAATCTCTGAGGTTATACCTGATCTCTTTATCCTCCTATTTCTGTTCTTCCTGTCCATCATGAAGCAAGCACCCTCTGTCACTCGTTCCCACCACTGTGATGCTCTGTGGTACCAGGGACCCAGAGTCAATGAAGCCAAGGAATATTGTATCCCCTGATCCATGACGCGAAACAAACCCTTGCTCCTTCTAGTTGTCTATGCCAAGTATTTTGTCACGGTGACAACAGAGCAGACTAGCATATCCACTTCCTTCTTAGGCACGCCAGGCACGGGTAATGCTCTGGCCTTCCATCCCAACCCCTTCAACTCTTCAGTTCCGTGCCTCATTTGAAGTTTGCTTTTTGCTTTGAAAACTGAATCTACTATTTCCAAGGTTTCTAATTGATTTTCACTCACAACCATCTAGTATTGGTGCAGTTTTCTCCTAAACTTCTGTTTGTTTTTGGGTTGTTACTGTAGCATATTGAAGGTAGCAAGGTATTTGTTTTAAAGTGAGTTTTGCATTGATATGTTATGTATAGCTCCAAAGCAGAAATTCCTTGATTTTTTTCTGAGAGTTCACGCTGCCTGGGCATTGCCTCCATGAAGTCACCCCACCACTTCCTTATGAATTGAGCCCAGTTTTCCTGAGTAGCATTGTGTCCTGCCAATAGTTGGTGACTGGTCTAAGGCAGTTTTGATTGTTCATATCCTTTCACCACAGTTTCAATTTCCCCACCTCCCTGAGCCAAGGGGAGTGGAGGGGATGCGACCCAGCCAGCACAAGATGTTTTGGAGGTTATGTTCGGCAGCTTCTGGGAGGCAGGGCTTGAGATACCTGAAGCTACAGTGGCCAACAAACAGACTTCCCAGAGGAGAGGACAAGGGAGAGTGCCTTGCTGGCACCGCTGAGCTACTAATCAAACCTCCTGCGCTCTTGTTCTCAGGGTGGATAAGAAACGCAGGTGTAGCCAAGGCCGCAACTTCCTGTTGCTAAAATCATTCCCACCTGGTAAGAAAAGGTTCTTCCCCCCTCCTCAGCCTGGCTCCTGGAAGCACCGCAGCTCAGAAATACAGCCTCACCTTTGGAGGGGTCTTTCTTGTTCCCGGCCTTAAGCCAGGACAGAATTTGATCCACACCTTAGTCATACTCTCCACCACACGGCCACCTCTGCTTCCTCTCGCCGCCAGTGAGAAACAACTTTGTTAGCTGCTGAAACCCCGTGTGGTTCTCTGGAGTTTTCTCAGCTTCCAGTCACGTGTGCAGAAGCACGTGCCATCGCTAGCTTCAGAACAGGCACACAAGATGCAGCTGACGGCTGTCCTTTGTTCCACTCCTAGCTTGAAACGCAGGCCCAAGGCACCACACGATACCCCCAGGTGGGCCCAAGCTCTGCCCTGGGACTCCCTCCAGTCTGGACGTAGATTTGCCTCTTACCTTTCGCGTGGCCAGGCAGAGCTGACTTCTGTCTCTACATTATTCCTAATTCTGGCATGTGGAACAAAAGGGAAACTTCTGCTGCTGCTTGTTTGGGCTTCTTTTCCATCTCAATCCAAGTTTAAATGGTTGCGTTTGAGCTTCTTACAAATAGGCTTTACTCTCGGGAAAGTTTGGAACCACAAAAGAGGGCAAAGCTAACAGAAGCGCTGCTTCACCGTGACCGCTGATGTCTGGAGCATTTGCTTCACAGACTTTTAAATTCTGCTTCATGAGGCTGTGATACCAATGTGGTAGACAGGGCTATGTCTTGCCTTATTATTGCATGGTTCTCTGGAGGTGTGTAATGATATAAATATATCCTATGCATCTACCATAACTTCCCTAATTCCCCAACTATGGAGCTGTAAATTTGTATCTACTCTACGTAATGTTGCATGATAAATATTTTAAGATTTCCTTAGGAAAAACTTCTAGAAGTAGAGTTACTTAGACAATGGATATAAACATTTTAAATACATATACAAACACATATCTATTGCCAAAGCATTCTCCCAACAAATGTTCATCCTCACAAACTCTGAGTATAATAATGTTTTAAGCTTGCCAGTTTGATAGACAAAAAAACCTCAACGCTCATTTAATTTACATTTCTTTGATACTCATAAGTTTGAGCATTTTTCATATGGTAATTAGCCATTTGTCTTTCCTCCCAGTGCATTTTAAATAAGATTGTATTTACTTAGAACTTCGCAGAGACAGTCGTTTCGCAAATCAAATTAAGATTCCTTTTTATGCCCAGTAAGTATATAAAGCTTCTGAACGGTTTGTGTTGATATCTGTTTCATAACGGGCATCTCCTTCGCAAGTTGAAATGGCATCCTCAAGTTGCATCAGGTCCAAGTGCTAATTAGACTCTCTTTAGGTAATTTACATCCACAGATACAGGAGTGTAGAGCTATGTATATAAACATAAGTGACCAAGCTATACATTGTGTTTCTATGTGGATGCTTGTGCCCGTGTGTGTGTGTGTGTGTGTGTGTATGTGTATATATGCATAGATTCACACAAATAATCCATATATATGTATATGTAGTAGATTATACACAGACTTAGCAACAGGTATAAATGATTTTTATCTGAAAACTTCAACATCATTAGATATTTCTGTAATGTCTGGTCATGTGCAAACCTGTCTTGAAAACAATTAAAAAACATTATTGAAACACTGATTTGAAATTTTTTTCATTTTGTGTTGTAAACTTTGAGTCAGACTTTAGCTACAGTTGGAATAGACTAAAGGGAATGGCCATGTGGTTGAATTAATGGGCACAGCTTCAGGGGCTCGAGAGATGACTCGCTGACTAAAGCGCTGGCTGAACAGCAAAGCCCGAGGACCCTAGCTCAGATGCTCCTGCATCTGGTGGAATATTTCAGTAATCTCGGTGCTGGACAGACTTGAGTCAGAGATAGACTGATCCCTAGTGCTCACTGGTCAGCCAGGTTAATGCAAGAGACCCTGTCTCAAGAAATAAGATGCAGAATGACCAAGGAAGACACCCAAAATCAACCTCTGGCCTCCACACACATACGCCCACACTTTCACACATACCCATACACATATATGAACACCCCACTCAAATATCACACACATACATTCATACACACCCACATACACACAGAGACACAGATGCATACACACGCATATATACATACACACATAAACACGTACACACATGCACATACAGACATACAGACAGATACAGATGCATACACACACACAAACATACATCAGTATACCAACTAGCATCTGAGAAGGGCTCAGTTACTGTAACTTTTATACTATTACTAACAATGGCAACAGGGAACAACTAGAAGACTGGGCAGAGTAACTGTCACAGGAAACCTGGCAGGGATGCCATGGGATAGGTTAGTAACACTAAGCTACTCCCTTCCAGGTTGATGGGCGTGGCATGATGAGAACACATCGAGAGACTCTCTCACTTCTGTGACAAACACAACATTCAGGGAGCCATTAACTCGGAATTAGGCTTGTTGATTCATTTGGTGGGGGTATACTGTGTGCATGCGTGTGGTGTGTGTGTGTGTGTGTGCGCGCGTGCACGCGTGTGCATGCGTGTACTTGTTGAGGCAGTGATTGACCTCAGGTGTTGACTTCAGAAGCCACCCACTCTTTCTCTATGAAACAAGTCTCTCATTGGCTATACTGTCTGGCCATGAGCCCCCAAGATCTGCTTGCCTTTGCCTCCCCAGTTCTGGAATTACAAGCCTTCACTGCTGTACCCAGATTTTTCAAATGGGTTCTGGCGATTAAACACATCCAAAAGCAAGTATTTTATTAACTGAACTAACTTCCAGGCTCTAATATTTTTTATTTTCTTATTCTCTCCTCTAACTGGCACACACCAAAGTAGGTCAATGTTCATACAGTCAGGCCAAGTGAGATAGGGTCTTACTGTATAGCTTCTGGCTAGCCTGGAAATCTCTAAGTAGATCAGGCTGGCTTTGAACTCATGGAGTTCTGCCTGCTCTGCCTCCTGAGTGCTGGGACTAAAACTGTGCACTACACTTCCAGCATGGGCCAAGCTTAATACCCTCAGTGAAGATGTGTGGAAATCATACCAAAAGCAAAGCTGAAAATTTGGTATTTCAGTGGCTGTTCAAATCCATCTCTTCTTCATTACAAAAGAATCAGCGAAGGAAGAAAGGACTTACATTTTTTCCTGGAAAAAAAAACCCTAAATAAATATTCCTTAACACTTTGCTTATGCCCTCTCAGCAAGTTATAAACTGTCCCTCTGGGTAGTGCCTTAATACTGGGCCAGGCTAAATGGAAGCCTGGGGTGTCTGTCTCTTTCAAGGCAAATTTAATGGCTTGTAGTCTTAATTTTTGTGACTAAAACTTAGTTTTGATGCTTCTTAAATAGGAAGGAGACATGAGATAGTCACGAAGGAGCCGGTGTACATAGTATAGGCAAGTTTAGTTGTGTGACCCAAGCTGTGTCATCTCCGTACAGCGACAATGACATCACTAGCACCTGTTTCGCGTGGTCTGAGAGCATTATAATGATGACACGTGTATATGATCAAGTCACACATACAAGATACACAGTTATGTATAATTTAACAGTGCATCATAGCACATAGTTACATAACTATCGCATAATTACAGATGACTGACCTATATGGTTTTAATATGCATGTAATTAAGATGTATATGGAGAGGAAGACCCACTATTTGGTATGCAGTAAGTATGCACCTATTGTCTCCCCTCATTCTTATTTCATGATATGCTTACTTGAAATAAGAACAGGAGGTCTTTCGTCAGAGGGTCTTGAAAATGTATGAAACTGTGTTTACTACTGTACCTCCAGTTTCTACTCCAGGTCTTCTCTCTGTGAAGACCAAGTCTCTCATCTTGTAAGGTCTCGGGACTGTACCCAGAGGTACTTAATACATCTCCTTTTTTGCTGATTAGATAGTATCTGTTATATCATAGCAGCTTCAATTATAACTGCTTTCCATACAAAAGGAAAGCCAAAGTGTGTAAAACAAGTTGGAAGTCCCAGCTCCCGCTCTGGATTCCATTCTGCCCACCTCTGCCTCATAGCTACTAGAGTTGGCTATTTCCCACCCGAGGCTTCATCCCCTGGGCCTTTCTGGGTGCTCTCCCAGGGATACTCACAGCTTCTGCTTGCTTTCATGGCTTGGGTTGGACCAGTCTTTCTAGCTTAGCCCTCCACCTCCCTATTTCTCACGATTTTGGATTTGCCTTCTTCTGTCACACTGTGGTCACAGAGAAGCACAGATGCTCAGATGATTGGGGACATTGTGAGGTGGGGCTCAACCAGTGAATGCATTAGAAGAAAGTCTATAAACACTAAAAACAAGAGCATCCTGGATGGGCTAAAACCAGCAGGGTCTGAACTGTTCATCTGCAAGGTGGGTACAAAGCTAGGAACAGGACAGAAAACCCAGCCCAAGGGTTGTTTAGTGAAGAGGCCGCACACAGAGCCATAAGCCCAAAGATACGCCAAAAGAAATATGTGTCTTAAGCCAAAGATCCAGCTCCAGCCCCTCGGAGGTCCATGTGAGCCAGAGAAGGCCACCCAAGGTTGTTTGTGGGCATGAAGGTGGTGTAGATGACATGACCCAGACAGAAGCCCAAGAATCTGTCCTGCTGGTATTGGGAACAGAATTCTGGACCTTGGGACACAGACTCTGTAATCATATTCAAGGCCACAGGTTCAAAGGTAGAGTTGGCTGTAACACCCAGGGGCTGAGTTTGTGCTCCCACTAGGAACTGTCGCCTGGTGAGCATAGTGATAAATGTCCTTTCTAAGCCTGCTTCCAGTCAATGTGAGCCCCCTGTGCCCGCTGTTCTTCTCCACCCTGGGACAAGGACACACGGACTCTGCTTCCAGTCAATGTGAGCCCCCTGTGTCCGCTGCTTCTTCTCCACCCTGGGACAAGGACACAGGGACTCTGTTCAGTGTGTGTGGCCACTGACTCTCCTCTGCTCTTGACTCCGTGCAGATAGATTTTATTTCTTTACCAAGAGGATGGTGGCCACTATATCTTCAGTTAGCCCATCTCTCAGGCTTTGACGATACAAAACTTATCCAGTCTTTTAACTGAAGCTGGATCCAAACTGGATCTCGTCCCTGAAGAGCATGGCACGTTGGCTCCCCTCACTTCACCAGCCACCTCTACAAATGCAAGACCTATTGGACTTCCGGAGTTACAGTCACAGGCGATACTGACCGTTGCCATCCATGTGACCCTCGGAATGCTGACACTAAGTCTTCCCAGGAAGGAAAAAGACAACTCAAAACTTCAGGCCCTGCTGTGGTTTCAAGGGTGACCTTCAGCTGCCCAGGGACGCTGGACTCCTAACGCCTGAGAGGGGTTTGTGGTGAAAGGGGACATGGTAAGGAGAAACACGCGGCCTCCGAAAAAGCACTTGACCAACTGTTTCCATATTCCTCACCCCAATTCCTTTAAAAATTGAAAGAAAGGGGGAAAAGTACTACTCCTTATGATTTCCTCAAGCCCTTGGAGTCCAGGTTAAAGAAAACCTGCTGAATCTGTTGACCTTCGCCCAGGGTGTCCAGGGGGTGGGGAGCGGGAATTGTTGCGTTCGAGTCTTGTGTGGCTCCTAATAGCTGAGCTTTGCCTGGCGCTTCCGATATTTTCTTTCAAACTTGCCATTTTGCTGCTACAGCTGGGCCTGTCAGTTTTCAGTACTAATGGGTTGTGATGGGGTGTCAGGGGAAGTCAGCAATCAATGCCTGGGAAAAAAACGGTGGGGGTGCAGGGGGCCCATCACGGCTGACACGGCCAGGAATGGAGGCACAATGGCTTTCTTTTGCAGGAAAAACAGTCAAGAAATTCTATGCTGGTTTTCTGCCTTTTCGAAATTAGTATAGATTTTTGTCCTTTGAGGACTGGGCTGTCCGTCCTTCCCCTAATTTAGGTTTGGCTATCGAGAGCATAGACTCCAGTTTTTAAATAACCAATTTACAGTATAGTTAAATGGTAATTCATGTTGTGGGTTGTAGTTATTTCTTGCAGCCAGATGAAATGAGATAGGGAACCGTCTGTTGAAACAGAGACATGGAAGAAATGGTGAGAAGCAGTGGGGGCTACCACACGAAGCAGACGCTTCTAGAAAAAAAAATAATTCATTTAGACCCCAGAGTCGCATGACATGAGATGCCATTACAGCCACACTCGGTGCGGAGACGCTAATGTGAAGAATACCAATGCCTGCCTGTAGTCTGCATCCGGGGCAAGAAAACTTATTGAAAACACTGCTAATAATTCAGAGGCCCTATTATGACTCTGGTGTCAGAATGCAAGAATGATGTCTGATGCATAGCTGCCTTTGTTCAAGTCGTGTACCAGGGAGAAGATATGAGAACAGATAGCCTCGCCAGCCATATGCCGTGTTGCCTGTGCTGGGGACATGTTTTCTAAATGGAGGTTTATTGTACCTACTTGTGTGGATTATATTTCTGCCAGCCATCCCGCACTGTTGAGCAAAATGGTTCAGAGCTGACTTTATTCAGCGGATGAGATCCTGAGTGTTATGTAACTCGGGGATGGCATCCTACCTAGCCTGTTTGCTATCCAAATCCGCATGGATCGGGCTCTTTTAAAGCAGGAGACATTGCTATTCATCTTTCTGTTTAAAATCCAAAAATTTTCAGAGAGAAATGTGAGCAGAAAGTATTTAAAGTCAAAGTGAAATGTGAAACCCTGTCAACCCCAGCCCCACCCACGGTGCCTTGGTCCTTTTCTAGGCTGTCAACCTTACCTAGTTCATTGATATAACTTCATCTTTTTTGTTTCATCGGAGTTTTAATAAACACAGAGTGCTTTCATGAGAGCAAAATAACACATCTAAGCTTTTCTCAAGCAAGATCGGCACTAGGAAGTCAGAGTGCATGTGTTTTTCCTGTTCCTCCCACCATGCCACAAACATTGCGTGTTACACGTGCACACGCATTTATATAAACCAAACACAAGAAGAAAGGACAGTAGAGAGGGTGGGGCAGATCTGAATAGTGAGCTGGGGACTCAAAGAATGACAGTTTCAAGTTGGAGAAGGAGGGGGGTGTTTCCTGTTTTTATTTTTGCCTCACACTTCTCAAGTCTAGAACTGAGGAATCCAACAACTTTTCAGGGCCATTGGGTATGAGCAAAAAGGAATTGCAAAGAAGCTGACCATGTAATTAAAGATAAGGGGGTAGCTAAGTACCACAGAAACCATCTTTGCAGGAGCCATTCACTCCACTGAAGAACCACACAAAAGCTCCTGGCCCCACTGTGCTACAGAAGCTCAGACCTCTACTTTGTAAGGCACTGAAGTACATCTATATGACAGACTCAGAGAAGATCAAGTAAAAGCCAGGGCATCAGCCCCAGTCATATATAAGCATGCTTGAAACACGTGAAGAAGCAGAAAGTCCCAAGATGATGAGGGATGGCAATTACACACACGCACACACATTTGACAACTTAGAAGTGCATCATTTCTTAACAGACACACACTACCTCAGATAACCCAGTGTTAAGTGGCAATTTGAATAGTCCCATTGCTACCGAAAAAATAGACACCTTTCTCTCCTCAAAAAGATTTCACTGGGTTCAGATGGTTTCACCTCAAAACTGTACTAAACATTGAAAGAAAAAATCAATTACAGTTTGGTATAATCACCTCAAAAAGTCAAAGAGTGTTTGGGGAAATAAGCATCAAAGCCAGCAAATAACAATGTAAGTAAAAGAAGGAGGAGGGTGTGCTTGGTTTCTGTTTACTCTTTGTGGGGCCACTACCCAGCTCCCAAATAAATACACAGAGACTTATTTCTTCTTATAAATGCCCGGTTTTAGCTTGGCTTGTTTCTAATCAGCTTTTCTAACTTAACTTGAATTATCCCATTTCTCTTTAACTATGTTTTGCCTCTGGGATTTTTTTTTTTACCTTTCTTTATTCTGTGTGTATTTCTTTGCTTCTTATTTCATGATGCATGGAAGCCTGGGTGGCTCCTCCATCCCATCCCTAGGTTTCTCCTCCTACTTATTCTCTGCCTTCCAGCCCCGCCTATTCCTCTCTCCTGCCTAGTTATTGGCAATTCAGCTCTCTCTTTTTTTAAAAAATTTATTTTATGTGCATTGGTGTGAAGGTGTCAGATCCCCTGGAACTGGAATTACAGACAGCTCTGAGCTGCCATGTGGATAATGGGAATTGAAACTGGGTCCTCTGGAAGAGCAGCCAGTGCTCTTAACTGCTGAGCCATCTCTCCACCCCACTCAGCTCTTTATTAGATCAATCAGGTGTTTTAGACAGGCAAAGTAACACAGCTTCACAGAGTTAAACAAATGCAACATAAAATAATGCAACACCTCTCTGCACCGTTAAACAAATATTCCACAGCACAAATGAGTATAACACATCCTAAACTAATATTCCACATCAGAGGAGGGAAGGAGGGAGGGAAGGACAGCAGACCAATATAACTCATGCTCATAGATGCTAGGATCTTTAACAAAATACTAGCAAATAGAACTCAGAAATATATTTAAAGATCCACAGACCTTTAACCTTTAGCCATGACCAAATAGCCTTTAACCTAAGTGTTCACATCTAGTTTACTATTCAAGAGCCATTGTAATTCACCATTAACAAGGTAAGGGGAAGTGCAGGAGTCTGTCAGTGCACAGAAAAAGCATTTGAGGGCACAATCCATATCTAGCCATTATAAAGAAGAGACTCGGGAACAAAACTCCCCCACTCAGTCCAGTCTTCTATGACTCACCCTTCACCTCCTTCACTATCTCTATGGCATTGGGTGAATTCATTTCCCTGAGCTTCAGTTTCCTCACCTAAACTCACAAAGATGAGCTCACAAAAAATATATATATATATGGTCAATACTATGGGGAAATTAGTCATCATAAAAAAATCCTAAGGTGGCTTCCTTAATTAGGATATATATTTCTCTGCTCCCGTGTCCACCCTTCCTTTATCCCAACCATCCCATTCCCCCAAGCTTTCCCAATCCTCCCCTTCTCACGTTTCTCACCCCAATTCCCCTTAGCCCCATGACACCTCACCCTCAAGTTCCCAGTTTTTGCCCGGCAATCTTGTCTACTTCCCATATCCAGGCGGATGACTATATGTTTTTCTTTGGGTTCACCTTCTTATTTAGCTTCTCTAGGATCACAAATTATGTGCTCAATGTCTTGCGTAACATCTTAGAACCTTCAGCTGGCGATGGATCGAGATAGAGATAGAGATAGAGATAGAGATAGAGATAGAGATAGAGATAGAGATAGAGATAGAGATAGAGATAGAGATAGAGATAGAGATGATAGAGATAGAGATAGAGAGATAGAGATAGAGACCCAAACTGGAGCACCGGACTGAGCTCTTAAGATCCAAATGAGGAGCAGAAGGAGGGAGAACATGAGCAAGGAAGTCAGGACCACAAGGGGTGCACCCACCCACTGTGACAGTGGAACTGATCTATTGGGAGCTCACCAAGGCCAGCGGGACTGGGACTGAATAAAAGCTTGGGATGAAACCGAACTTTCTGAACATGGCAGACAATGAAGGCTGATGAGAAGCCAAGGACAATGGCACTAGGTTTCGATCCTAATACATGAACTGGCTGTGTGGGAGCCTAGCCTGTTTGGATGCTCACCCTCCTGGACCTGCACAGGGCAGGGAATCTGGACTGCTCTTCGTTCTCGAGAGGGAGGGAGAGTGGAGTGGGGGGAGGGGGAGAGGGGGAGGAGAGTGTAGGGAGGGGGCAATGAGTGGGAGGAGGGGGAGGGAAATGGGAAAAGGGGAGGAGGCAGAAATATTTTTTCAACAACTAAAAAAAAGAAAAAAAGAAAGAGAAAATAATAAAATAAAATAAATTAGCCACAAAAAAAAAAAAAAAGTTGGGAGTCTTCAGCACTACTGGTAGCCTGGGCAGGAGTGGGGGCTGTAAGGGGGTGGAGATGACTGTTACAAAAGTTAAGTTGATAACCAATAACCACTGATATGTTCTCGTGTACCTATGTAACAAAGCCTTCAGAAAACTGCATAGAAGGACCGGATTGGAAGAGTCCCCAGGTCCCCAAACACGTGATGGTCTCTAAAGGATGGCTTACTGCAGAGGACATGAGGCTGTGTCCCTCCTTGTCCTCAAGTTCTATGGTGCTTTGTCCTGGCTGTTCATCTGCCTCAGTGACTCTCAACCTTCCTGATGCTGTGACCCTTTAATACAGTTCCTCAGGTTGTAGTGGCTCCCAGCCATAACATTATGTTCATTGCTACTTCATAACTGTAATTTTGCTACTATTATGAATCACAGTGTAAATATCTGATATGGGACCTGAAGGAGGTTGTGACCAACAGTTTAAGAACCCCTAATCCTCTCTAATATCTTTATTACAAACCAGTACAGGTGTTTCCCTGAGTTCACTGAGCTTTCCCAGCGAGTCAAGTCAAGGAGAAGGTCATGGGAACCTCAGTGCAGACTGAAACATAGGTGACAACATCTTCCTTGGGGTTGGCATCTAAAGTAGGGACAATCCTGTCAGATTCATCAACAGCTCAAGGGTGACAATGTCAGAATTGACTTAAATTAGAATGCATGGCATGACAGTAGTGCGTGTCTATAATCCCAGCATCTAGGACACAGAGGTAGGAAGGTCACAAGTTCAAGTACAGCCTGAAGTACAAAGTGAGACTCTGCCCCAATATAT
>NW_026067907.1:5084144-5173705 GCF_014885135.2 Alexandromys fortis
TTTTTTTTTTTTTTTTCTTCTTCTTCTTCTTCTTCTTCTTCTTCTTCTTCTTCTTCTTCTTCTTCTTCTTCTTCTTCTTCTTCTTCTTCTTCTTTTGGTCTTCGTCTTCTCTTTCCCCTTTAGATGATTTGCCTGTCTTCCAAGTCATCTATTAGCCCTTCCCAATGACCTTGGCTGTATTCAACCCCTTCTTAATCAAGCATGTTGTCAGCTCCTCCTCTACCCACTTGCCTTGATGCATAAATGACTTTCCTGAATCTCCCCCCATTAATCCCTAGGAACCCTTTAAAATAACTTTGCAAGTTCACATACTAAACGTCATCCCATGGTGCTGTTCTTCCAGCAGGCTTCTGTTGTCAGCTCCTCTCCTGCATCTTTTATGAACAGGACAATCATGAGTAGTCTCCAGCACCACATCATATCCAGGCTAGGGTCTACATTCCATTACTGATGGAATATGATCAAATGCCACATGAGTGTTCATGGCCTTGACACACTGAACCTGTCTTGGTCAAGAGGCCAGGACATTAAGGTTGTGTTTGAGGATGAAAATAAAAGTTAAGTTCCACACTTTCATAACCAGCAGGTTTGGGAGATCGGGTATACTGTCTAGTGTTAACAAGACTTTAAACTTTATCTCTCTTGTTTTTAAGTATTATGTCACTTCTGAGATGTCCATAAAATGATGGCTGCTATTACACATTTTAATGATATCAGAAATGGGCAACTACTTCAAGTGTTTCACCCTGTACTATTCTACTGCACGGAAAGAGGTCACCTGCCTTCCCATGTTGTATGCATCTGGTAGCAATGGGCGTTCCATTGACTATATTCTTCTAGGAGAGATGCGTTTCATCTCAACTGCCGCCAAACAACAGCTGCAGCAATAGTTTCTTCATTAGCCAATGGGCATCTCTAGTAATTTCTGTGTTTTTCAGTTCAAAACTATTCTGGAATGCATTGACTAACGTAGGGTGAAAGGGACCAAGGACAAACACTCTGACCTTGACTTGGGAACAGGAATTAAAATCCCACCAATCCCTGAGCCCGCCAAGCACAAAACTCCACCAACCCTAGAGCATGGAATCCCACCTGAGCACTAAATCCTACCAATCCCAAGTCACCCTGGAAAGCTCCCCCACCAAATGCTGCATAAGGTCTCTCCCCTGTTCAGTTTGCTGCTGTTTCTCACCCAAGGCAGACATCATCCCAGACTCTTCCTTCCCAATAAATCTCGAGTGAGGTTTGTTTTACAGTGTGACATTTTCCACCAGAGAGAGGTCCAGCTGTAACAGCTTTTGCCTCAGCAGGAGTGGAGCAGAACAGAGCTGTAACACTTTCACTGGGGAAACCTTCCCCTAGCTGACCACAGTTGTTACATTCTGGGGCTTCTATGCAGAGCTGTAACAACTTCTCTGGGTAAATCCTCCCCTGCCTGAGCAGAGTTGTTACACTTGCATTGGGGAAACCTTTCCCTGGAGCACGGCTATAAGCTGCTATGTTTATGGTGACTTTGTGGTATTCCTTGGCTCCCAACTGCCAGGATACCTTTCCATCTGAGCTGCAGTGATTAAAACTGCCGCTTGCTTGCAGTGAGAGGCTTCATAGCACTTCTTTCTGAGGATTCCCTTCATACAGTCTCAAAGATATTGGGAACACTATCGAACAGGGCACATTTTCTGGTCACATCTTCTACCCACAAATGGAATGCCTTTTCCAACTTAATGAAACATAAATGCTGTGCTTGAAGCTTTTGAAGTTTGAGATAAAGCAGCAAAGACAATACACATTACTATATCCTTCACACTTTTACAGGTAGAAGAACTCTTCTTCCTGTGGATCCCTGATGTGGGATAATGCTCTTGTACCCTGTAAAGATTTGTAATTCATATTTATGTAATTCATAAAACACTGATTAGCCAATAGCCAGGCAGTAAGTACAGGCAGGGCAACCAGACTAGGAGAATTCTGGGAAGAGGAAAGACAGAGTCAGTCACCAGAAAGATGCACAGGAAGCAAGATGAGAATGCCTCACTGAGTAAGGTACCAAGCCATGTGGCTAAACAGAGATAAGAATTATGGGTTAATTTAAGTTGCAAGAGCTAGTTAATAATAAGCCTGAGCTAAAAGACCAACCAGTTTATAATTAATATAAGCCTCTGTGTGTTTTATTGGGACTGAATGGCTGCGGGGCTGGGCAGGACAGAAGCATTTATCTACAGATCCCTTTTTCATTTATAGAAAGCTGTTGGGACTTCTCTCTGGTGTATGTGAGTTGCTAGCATTACAAGTCTAATGCTTAGGAGCCACTGTTACATAAAACAGAGATTACTTGCACCCACCCACTGTAATATGAATTTAACATTTACTCTGAGGTCCAAATGGAAGTCCAAAGAGGGTAGAGAGGATGTTCATTCATTTCCAGGTTGCCCAGACCCAAAATAATCAGGCAGAAACTGTATTATTTACAACATTGCTTGGCCATAGCTTAAATGTCTTTCTAGTTAGCTCTTATATCTTAAATTAACCCATTTCTATTAATCTGTGTATGATCATGTGGTTGTGGCCTACCGGTAAGGTTCCATCTGGCATCTGTCTCCTGCAGTGGCTACATAGTTTCTCTTTGACTCTGCCTACTCTCGCTTCCTCTATCTACTTGGAATTCCCATCTTGCCCTAATCTGTGCTACAATAGGCCCAAAGCAGCTTCTTTATTAACTAATGGTATTCACAGGATTAGGTAGAGATACCTGAGAAGCAGCCTCTCCAAATATTCAAGTTTGTATTTTGTAATATATTGATGAATAGCAAGTCACCCCTAAAGTGTAGGGTCATGAATATTTGGTATCTCACACAGTTGGGCTCAGGGTCTCAAGTGAGGCCCCAGCTAGAGCCATGTCTATGGGATGAAGAAGCCATCTCAGGATGGCTCACTCATCAGGCTGGTAAGTTGATGCTAGGAGAAGATGCCTGAGTTCTTCATGGTAGGGCCCCCCACCAGGCTGATTGTGTGTCTCTTCACAGCACAGTAGCTGACTTCTCCAGACAAAGAGAACCAACAAAACAAGGCGAAGGTGGCCAGGACTTAGCCTCAAAAACCATACACCATCACTTCCACTGTATGCTTTTGGTCCCATGAACCAACCCTTATAAAGTAAAACGAAACATTTAAAAAGACTTGAATCCCTGGAGGCAACATCAGGGTGGGCAATGCCGGCCATTGCCTACCCTTGAAGATTCATACCTTCTTCAGGCAAAGGACACTCATTCTCTTTCAAGTGTCCCAAAGTCACTTCTCGTTACAGCCATCTACTCAAATCTAGAATCTGATTATACACAGGAAGTTTAGGTGCAAAGAGGCTCCTCAATGGCCAACAAACCGTTCCAAAGATGTATGGAATTTTGAGAAATTTTAGTGAAAGCAAATTGTGTTCATTGCATCTATATACATAATATAGACAGACAGACAAGATCAGAAGTGTTCAAGGTGCTATGACCATAGATGAGAGAGACAGAAAAAATATGGATAGGTAAGTAGATAGATGGATAGATTAATCGGTTGAGAGATCAATATATAGATATATGATAGAGAAAAGAGAAAGATACACAGGTGACATATATTATGTGTGTATGTTAAGGAACTGGCTCGCATCATTTATAGATTGAGAAGTCCCATGACCTCCTCTCTCAAGAACAGTATAATTCAATGCATGTCCAAATGTTTGAGACCCAGGAACATTGAGCTAATCTGAGGTAGGAGAATACCAAGTTCAAGCCCAAGCAGTCAGGCAGGGATAAGAGACTCCTGTCCCCCTTCTAGTCAGGTCTTTGGTACACTGTTGAGACCCACATCACACTGAAGATGGAAATCTTCTTTACTCAGTCTCCAGATTAAAATGTTCGTGCTATCCAGAAACATACCACATATACCCAGAATGTCCCAACCAACTTGACCCATAAAATTAGTACCCACAACTTCGGAAATAAGACAACATAATTTAATGTTTCAGGTATTATTTCATATTTATATCTTGCTGCATTTCTAGTTCATGTAAGTTTCCTGATATACATAGCAAAGTCTTTATTGGTTCATTTACATATCAAATGCGTAAAGCATGCATGCACATGCATTGTGTGCTCACGGTATTCTTCCTAATGGAGACACAGAATCTAAAGAAGTATGGGGACAGCTGGTGTGCAGAGCCAGAGAGATAAAAGGTAGCGTTGTTCACATGTTCCTATTTTCTGTGACAATTTGTCAAAGCATCTATCTAGAGGTAATAAGGGACGCCGAATACGGACACCAGCCTGACGGCCTTTGGGAAGTGGCAGCTAATGGTGTGGGCTTTGAGGGGGAGTAAATGTAAAAATCACATCAGGGTAGGAGAGGCAGAAGCGTGGCAGGCATTTTGGCTGCTCCTCAAGACGAACAGAATGTTTAGAATCAAGGACACATTTTACTTTAAAGAGCTAGGAAATGTGAGGCCCCTTTTAAGCAACAAATCTCTAAGAAAAGAAGGAAGGGTTCAGGAGGGATTTTTTTTATACTTTCTTATAAAATAAAAGTGTCTAATTTTTAGAAAGAGGAAAGATGTAGATATTTAGTGGAAAAGGGGAGGAAGAGGAAGGGGAAGGGAGGGGGAAGGAGAGAGAGAAGATGGAGGAAGGAATGGAAAGAGAGAAATTATCGCTGTCAATCATTACTAACTGACAGCTACTTACCCAAAATATCGTTCCACCCTCTCCTTTTCATTGGTCTGTCTCACTGGAACTTTCCCTTACAGAATCCGAGATCAAGATGGCAAGCTCAACCCTTCTAACGTCCTTGGCCAGTCTAGTCTCAGACACTCCAAGAACGCCTTTCTTAGGATCCTGGCTATGCCTAGTTACTAATGCGATGTAGTTGTACCAAAGAGTTCCATAATAGCCCAGAATGGAGTGTAACAAAGGCTTATTTATTTGGGGATAAACTCACAGTAAGGGTAGCAACTCCACAGTCCGCTGTGTGCACTGGGAACTGGAACCGAATCCAGTAGAAAAAGGGCCATGTACGCTTTTCCTCTGCACTCATGGTACATGAGACCATGCCCAAAGTGGGCCAGTATCTTAAAGGCTATTGGCTGAAGGAGTTCTCACAACTCTGTGGGATACTGCAGAAGAGTCCCAATCACACCATCCCTCCTGGAGCTACCCTCCCCCAGCCCACACATTTCCACACAGCTAATATTGCACACATTTAGAATGTGCATTGTATAGTCAGCATAAGCTACCTGTTATCGCCGAGCTATTTGCATTATTGAAAAGCAACTCAGTTAAGTCATCATTACTGAGAATCATAGTCAAGGCTGCCGATGTGATTTGAATATCCCCCCACAGTCTGAATCTCGGAAACTTGATGCCTAAGTTGTTATATTGGTGGTATTTAGAGTTGGACCTACAGGAGGTCATTAGCATTCAAAGAGGATATGAAGGTGGGGACTCCATGCTTGATAAGAAAAAGGAAAATAGAGGCTAGAGAGATGGCTCAGTCCATAAAGTTCTTACTCTGCAAAGTGAGCCTGAATTCAGTCTCTAGCACCTGTATGAAAAGCTGGGTATGGCTGAAGGCATTGGCTAGGGACTGAAGACAGGATCGCTGGGGCTTGCTGACCAGGTAGTCCAGCCAATCAGTGAGCTCTAGGTTCAGTTAGAGACCTTGTCTCGAAAAATACAGGGAAAGGTGATTGGGGAAGAAAACTGAATTCAATCTCTTGCCTCTAGCATGTATATACACGTGTGTGTGTATGTGTGTGTGTGTGTGTAAGGGCATACCCCTACACACAGCATGTACACAAAAAAAAAGACGAGATTTCCCCTGGGTTTTGCCATGTGATGGTTTTTGCCATGTTTTGGCATAATGATGAGGCTCTCACCAGATGCCAGAACATTCATTTAGGCTTCCCAACCTCCAAAAAGCATGGGAAATGTTCTTTATAAGTTAGTGAATGACATTCTGTTATAGCAACAGCACACAGACTAACAGCTATGAAGAACTGCTACCCTGTCCCGAGGCCTTGCTTGTAGCTAGACACTCTGCAAACTGATTCTCATCCTCCTAAGGGGCTTCTCATGCACGTTTGCCTGCTATTCACATTTTGTAGAAGAGGAAATCAAGGCTGAAGTTGTCTGTCCCAAGCCAAGCAGGTAGCTTGACTTCAGAGACCACAACTGACCTTTAGAGTATTATTCCTAAGATGAGATGTCTTTAAGAATCATGGGATACTGTGCTAACAATCTCCAAATCTTGACAGAGCAAACATGAGCATATCCTGGGAATTGCTTTTTTTGTTGTTGTTGTTGTTTTTCACAAAATACCCCTGGTGATGCTAACGTGGACAGTTAGCAGTTTTCTGAGACACACATGACATTGTTTATCCTTGACAGGCACCATGACACACACCCATAATTCTAGCATTCAAGAGGCAGAGGCAAGAAAAGTACCTCAAGTTTGAGAACAGCCAGATTTCGTGGTGAGTTCTAATCCAGGACTATTTAGCAAGACGTTAAGCACTGCTGCGCGCACACACACACACAAAAGGTATGTCAACTGTAATGCTGCTTGCCTACGTAAAAAGGAATTGAACTCCATTGTATAGATTATAATTGGAGGAAGTGTGTGTGTGTGTTTGTGTTTGTGTGTGTGTGTGTGCACGTGCGCACACACACGCCACATTCAAACCACAAACTAGAACTTGGAGGTTTTTTTTAACTTGTTTTATAAAATTATTTTTCAGTTTACAAAAAGGTTCTTTGCAGTGAGTTCTCTGCAGCAGAAACTTCCAGAATACGATACTCTGCAATAAGGCTTATAAACTGGAGAAAGTTTGGTCACTATAACGGGTGATGATGATGACAGTGGCGGAATTCCCAGTGTACAGGGTGGGGAGGCAGCTCAGTTGGTAAACCAGTTGTCTACCAAGCAGGAACAAGCACTGGGCTGGAACCTCAGCATTAGCCAGGAATGTTGGCCCCAAACTACAAATCCAGCACTCAAGAGGTGGAGGTGAGAGGATCACAGGTTCAAAGTCATCCTTGGCTGCATGGTAATTTTGAAACCCAGCCTGGGCTACATGAGACTCTGTCTAAAGAACAAAAGAAAACAATCTAAGCATACAGAAAAATACATCAACTTGGTGAATATGAATTTAACCATTCTAATTTTGTCTCCTGTGCAATTTTCTTTGACATCTGGTGGTGGGTTTCGCTTAATTGCTCTTGAAGGAAAGTTGATGACCAAGAAAATAAAAACACACTAAGCAATTATTGAAGAAAACAGAATCTACTGGGTCACATTTGAACTCAGATAGCGTCTGGGGCTCCTGAGCTTGTAATCTTACATTTCCAAACGTGACAGAGTCCTATGTTCTGCTGATGCTGTTGTCCCAGCTGACATGAAGTGACTGAATGTCTCCTCTTGGGCTTGCACTAGAAAGAACATCAAGACTTTCAGGTACATTGCCATCTGAGCAAGCATGTGAACAGCTGGCCTGGCTCCCTTCAAATGTGATTTTATTTATACCACTTCAACGATATGTTTTTTAGGAACACATGAATTATGTAAACTAGTGTGTGCCCTTTCATTGTTCAGTTAAAATCCTTGTTCTTCTGGTTATTAGCCTGCTGCAAAGCAATAGTGACACCGCTCAGGAGCACCACAGCCCTGAGAGACATGGACCAGAAGTGATCCAGGAGAACTCATGCCCCGGACTCCTGTATGTCACCACCCCTGCCCTGTAGAGGGCCAAGGGACATCTCTCAACAGAGAAAGAGGAAATTAGTGAGAGGACCCAGGGGGCATGCTGGAAACACAAAGCTGGGTGTGAGCTATTGGCAGAGAGAGCGGAATGTGAAGAGGCTCCGAGGCTGACTAAATCGCCGTTCTACTTTGGTTGTTAAGACGCTGAGCTTTGCTTCTGGAAGCAGTCAGTTTAGGCACCAATTAAGCATCAAGCTAAAGAGGTCATTCAAAGAAATGGCTCAGAAACAAGGAATGGACCCCTGAGTAAAGGACGGGAGGCAGAAACATCCAAGATAACATGAGTAAGGCAAACTAAACAGTGCTCAATGAAGCCCAGAGATCAGCTGTGCGCCTCACTGGGTAAGTGCCTCATTCTACAAAGCTCGTTCACCAGCTTGTCTTCAGGACTATCAACCTTTTATCCTCAGGACCACCTCCCTCTCCATCCTCAGGACCACCAACATTCATGCTCAGGATCACCAACCTCTCCATCCTCAAAACTACCAATCTCCATCCTCAGGATCACCAACCTTCATCCTCAGGACCACCAACCTTCATCCTGAGGATCACCAACCTCTCCATCCTCAGGACAATTTCCACACATAGACAGAGACAGCTTGTCTCCTGAACCACAAGGCTTAGTCCATCACTCTATTTCCTCCCTCACTAGCCCCTCTGTGCACTTCAGAATTTTCTCTCACCTCCCTGATGTACTAATTGTAAATGTGTGGCCTTTTTCCTTCCAGTGCCAACATGCCCCAAAGGGCTCTGAGGAGTCTAGGTGGGCCTTTAGATGCCCTGACAGGCCCACAGGCCCCAAGCAAACCTGGAGTATTTTGCCTGCCAGCAAAACTGTCCCCCAAGCATGTGAGGACAAGGGAACATGGGAATACAAAAGTGCATTTGTCAAGTATGCTTTGGGTAAAGAAGAGGAAGGAAGTTTTCATAAGGAGCACCCACTGGAACTGCCAGAACTCAGTGGAAATGCATTCCTGAGAGGTTCCGGAGGGAAGAAATCTAGAAGAGATGCCCACTCCCACCCTGCTCGAGACTGTCACTAGACCCTGACCAGACAAGAAGGAACTGCTAGGTAATAAAAAAAAATGGTATCAAACCATAAGAAAACATATAGAGAAATATTTGCAGCATTCTGTTCACATGTACCCTTGTCATTAGTATATCCTCACCACATGGTTATGACTAATATCCTTCCTCACTTAACAAGCACAGCCATGAACGGGTGTAGCACCAGCTACTCAGGAGACCGAGGTAAGCAGGTTGCATGAGTCCAGCAGTTCAGCTCCAGCCCGGGCCACACAGAGAGACCCCATCTCAGAAGAAGACACAATCTTTTTAGCTAACGAACATCGACCATGGTGCACTCAGCTGAGCGACTGGTGTTAAATCTTGTTCCTTGCACTTCCACCCGGAGAAGTCAATGCTGCTGTTTCACATCCACAGACCCCAAAGCTGAGGCTGAGAAAAATAGCCTGGCTCACGTTGACTACGCTGACTCAAGATAACAGCGTGAGCCATGTGGCATAGCCAAAATCATGGAAGGGCTGCAATTGTACAGCACAGTAAATGTAGAGATGCCGGGAGGGACAGAGTCCAGCAGCAAAGTGCTTGCCGAGCAAGAAGAGGGTCTTTGGTTCAACTCTCAAAAACAGTGCTTTTTTTTAAAGGGCCAGAGAGATGGCTCTGTTTCCCCCAAAAAGTTGATGACTTGAATTCTATCCCCAAAACTCATGCAAAGGTGGAAGGAGAGAACCAATGCCACAAAGTGGGCCTCTGGCCTGTATACATGCATCCATGCACACACACTCACATGCACACATGCACACACACACACACACACACACAAAGTCTTCAAATCACTGAGGTAAGGTTACATCAAGTTTGGAGAAGATCATTAATCATTAGAAACTATTTTAAGAAGTTCATTATCTGGGCTGGAGAAGTGGTTCCGCAGTTAAGAGCACCAGCTGCTCCTCCAGAGGACCCGGGTTCAATTCCCAGCACCCACATGGCAGCTCACAACCACCTGCACCTCACTCCCACGGCATCCAGTGCCTCCTCCTGGCCTCTGTGAGCACTGTACACAGATGGCGCACAGACATGCATACAAGCAAAACACCCATATGCATGAAGTAACGAACGTTCAAGGAGGATTACTATTCGACCAACAAAACAAACACAAACGTGAAACTCAGTTTTGGTACTGCACAAATGAGAGCCCAGCTGGCTGGAAGCGCAGCTGTGTGGATTGATGACCCCAGATGAGCAAAGTCACCGGGCACGTCGCTGAGGGTCAGGTGAAAAATCAAGGTATTAGACAAGTATTTGCTGCCACGAACATTTGGCTCTTCCCTGACTTTGAAACCTCTGACTCTGGGCTCCGCTGCGCACAGCCAGCCAGCATCGGGAAATACACCACGCCACAGCCTTGGGTACGGTACAAGGCAACAGGAAAAGTGAACTGATTCTCTTAGTCTGCTGTATTTATGTGGTGCCTCAGAAAACCAATAAGCGTGTGACCTTGTTCCGCGCACACATATGTTCTTTTAACGGGCTTCCCCTCTCCGGCCGGAACTCGGCACTGGTAGGGAGGGCAGGGGGGTTTTCATCTGCAGAAACATATAAGATTCTCTTTTCCCCGCTTTGTTTGTTTGTTTGGTTTGGTTTCTTAATTTTTTTTTTCAAAAATACACTTGTAAAGGCAAACCCCTTTCTTCAGATGGCGATGTTAGCAAAGCCATATGCAACGGCTCTTCCTCCCGGCACCGTTGGCTTGCTTTCACCCAGCCACAGACAGCCCACCACCGAGCTCCGGGCCAATCCCGATTCTTATCAGTGCCATTAGAGGCACCGTATTTCCAGCCGTGCTCCTTTCTGACCCCTTGACTACGCCAGACACATGGATATATGGATGGACAGAAAGACAAATAATGAGATCCCACAGGTCAATAACCTCTCTCAGTCCAGCACTATAATTAAGAAAGCCCTGCTTTGATTTTCCTGCCCCTCCATAACTCTCGTTTGGGAATGAACCATGTTGAGACTGATTTATATCACAGCACACCATGAAAAAGGCCTTGAGCACACAGGAGCATAGCCACAAACAGTGTGTTTCATTTACATGCGTGTGAATAGCGCTGAGGTTCACATGAAAGCCCATATGTGCAGACAGGACAGAGCATAACATACTCCTTGCTCTGGATTTCTGCTCTTATCAGACACCTGCTGTGTGCTCGACACCGGTGGTTCTGGGGCCGGACTTTCAGGACAGAGAAGATGGGGAAGCTGCTGGACAGCCGTGCTATGTTTTCAGACTGAGAAACCATCCGTTCCTCCCTCCACCCATGAATCAGTCAAGAACAAAAAGAAAGTAGTCTGGATTTTTTTTTTCTCTTTATTTCCAAGTGGCTTGGGAAGAACCAGGCACAGAGCCAACAAGAAGAGCGGTTTGACTGAGGAAAACCACCGCTCCGCTTGCCTTTGATGGGAAAAAATAAAGAGCAGAGTGCGTGGTGTACAGAGGCTGCGAGGCTGCGCGGAGGAAAGCGGTGTTTCTACGGATGACTGCCATGGGCAAAACAGCAGATCTCATCAAAAGCGCTACACACACGGACGTGCCCGGCCTCTGGGAGAAGGAAACTCGCACGGACTGGTTTTTCTTCTGCCATTCGACAGAGAAGGAAGACAGTCCTTACTTTGCATAAAATATTTCTCAGCCTCCCATCCTCCACAAGGAGAAAACGGAGAGGACTCACTAAGACAAACCATTAAACCCAGACGATGGTGAACTAATCACTTGTTCCTCGTGCGCCACCGAGGCGCATCGGGGTAGGAATTCCCGTGTGGATCCATGCGGGCATGCAGCAAGGAATCAGGCCTGACTTGGCAGCCAGACTTTGTGAGGCATCATCCTCTGGGCCCCTCTCCCCTCCGGTTTCACTGCCCCTTTTGTTTGCCTGTCAGGGAGACTGGTTCTGCAGCAAGCATCCTCCTGGCTATGCTAGAGGCCAGGGGGTGTGGCCGTTGTCCCTGTCTGTGGCCATCATGTCCTCCAAGCTCACTGGTCTCACAGGGATTGCCTGCCCAAGTTCCTGCCATCCTTCCCCGCCGCCACCCCTGCCTCCTGTGGGCTCCAGATGTCGTGTATTTAGAAGTCTGAACACAGAACATGCCTGAGCAGGCAGGAGTGGGTAAGGAATCTGGGAGAGGAAGCAAGGCCTGGCTTCCAAGAAGCCTGGGAGGAGGAGACGGCTCTCCTAGGGAAAGCTTCTGCACCACGTGCTTAGTAACAAACGAACAGAGTTAACTAAGGAAGCCCAGAGGGACAAATCACATGACAATGCCCAAGCAGAACCCTGGGTAGTAGAGACAAGAAACAGCTCTTTTGGGAGCCCTTCTTAGACCCCAGATGGATGTATCTTAAGCCTGCCCCGTGCCTGTCTGTTGTCCAAGCCTCTGTCCACCTCTCCACCTGGGGGCAATCTCCAGGCACTGGGCGCACACCGCGCACCACGCTGCGCTTGTTTGGATTATCCCACTCACTTCTCATGGCACCATTCTCTCGTCTGCTCCTCTATTACCCCACCGCTGGAGCCTGGAGTCAGAGCTTGCCCGCATCCGCCGGACCAGCGCACATCAGAACTTGCATGTGTGGCCAGGTGATCCGACTCTGGCACCTTTGCTTCAGACCATGAGGCTTTCAGAACCAACCAGGAAAACTGAATGCACTTCTAAACTCAAATATGAAAGCCAACTAGATTGAACTCTATGAACCCTGCCAAGATGCTGGAGCGAAGGGTATACCCAGTTGTCCATTCAGCCTTATTCAGCAGATGCCAAAGTGAAAGGAATACAGAAATTAGGTTCATAAATTAGCGAAATTCCTATTAGAAAATAAAACCTGTGGGGTGAGGCTATGAAATCAATCTCTTTTAATTGCACTAAGATTGAACATTCAAGGACAAGGGTGTGCGGCCCATGCAGCCCACGGCAGAGGAAGCGCACTAGCTCACAGAGATTCGTGTTCTCAAGCCTCTCCATGTAGCTTGCCGGTCCTCCTCTTGTGGGCTCCAGCGTGTCCCTCTGATCCGAAGCCAGGTTCCCCACCCTCCCTTGCACTTGCTTCCTGTCTGTCTCACCGAGATAGACGCTTCTGCATGGATTCTTTTTTTCTGTTTCTTTTCCTGTTCACATTCGGCCCACTCCCCCGTCCTCTTTTTCCCAACACCAGCCCCTCCTGGCCCCCATCCGCAGCCACCCTACACTCTGCTGGCTGGCCCCTGCTTGGAAACCTGCGCTACCCTCTCGTCTTAATGAACACAATAAATAAATAGCAAGAAATCTAAAACTTGTGGCAGGAGAGAAGGTGGAGAGAGAGGAATTAATATTGGCGTAGGACAGAAGCCAGTTGGCAGAAACACTGGAAAGCCCTGCCCGCCCGCAACCCCGAGGCTGACCTGTAACAGAGCATGCGCAGAAAAGCGCACTTTTGAAAATGACCCAAAAGCCTGTGGTACTGCGATAGAAAAGTCCCAACCCTTTGTCCAATCTTTGCAACTGAGAGTTCAACCGTCTTGCCCAGCTGTCTAGCCCAGTTCCTTGCCCCAAAAGTCTTTCTTCATTAACAGTTGTCCCTGTTTCTCCCCCATCCACGTGCAATTCCTCCTCGCAGGACTCACGAACCTGGAAAGACCAGTGACAGCCTTCTTTAAGAAGTACCCCAATGTACTCTTAGAATACAGCGTTCCTTCTGCCCATGCCACGCCCTGTTGCAAAGTTTACAAAACTCCCTTACTCACAGGAGTTGCCCCGGGGTACCACTCACCTAGATTCCCAGGCCTTTTCCCCTTGATGTTGGCTCCAGGACAACAAGGCACTGAAACTGACCCCACTCCGCAGTTTGAAGGGTACCTCCCCGGGTCTCTCTAACACGCACCCTGACAACCTAACTCATCAGCCACCAGCTCAGCCTGGGCCCACCACCCTCACTTTCTTGAACATTTCAGGCATCTGCCATAGAAACTTCGTTTTGGCAGGGATTCTATATACTAACACCAGAGCTAACGACTCCAAGTCTGAGGATTTCTTGACCTAAATGGCTCTGGCTTCAGGGCTGGCCATGAGGTAACAGGCAAGCCATTTGTAAGGCAGGAGTGAAGAGTCGGGCTAACCCTCTCAGTGGCAGCTCCAGCTCTCAGAGCTCATACTTGCAGCTGCTGATCTGCTGGTGAAAGGTGCGGGCCTGAGTCATAGCATCTGCCAACTCCCTGCATCTCTGGTCCCTGAGCCCAGTACTGGGAAGCTCCACAGCAGGCCAGTGGCCACTTCTGCAGGTTGCTCATGTCACCAAGGTTAAAGCTAGTGGGAATGAAAAGTGACGGCTTGTCCTTGAGGGTGTGATTCAGTACCACGTGTTCTGATGTGCCCCGAATTCTCCCAGCTCTGTGTCTAGCTTTCTCCTCAACTTCTAGCCCTTCTGACTTTAAAAAAGGGGGGGGGGAGAAGGTGGGGGAAGTGGGAGGAGGGGAGAGAGAGGGAACTGGGATTAGTAAAATAAAAATTAAAAAAAAATGGTTTAAAAAAATAAAATGAAGAAAACCAACACAGAGGAACTAAACTAGACTTCCTCAGGCCTTACACCAGCTCCCACGATGCCCAGTGGACTTGACACCAGCTCCCACGATGCCCCGTGGGCCTAGCTGCTGTCTGAAATCCTGTTTGCATGTTCCTGATGGCCTGGCTGCTCTGACCAAATGCTGCCTGGTACATATAAGGGTGCGGGCAGTGGTTTCAAGGGGATAGATCTTTAAAGATGGGTTCCTCGACTTGGCACTAGCTCACTTAGAAGTGGTTCTGGTTAGACTTAGTGGCATCAGTGGCCCTGTCACCATGAGTGGAGGGGGATATTAGCAGCCTGTAGGACACAATGACAAAAGCGTCACTAAATTGTCACTTACAATCAAGACTCTGAAAGACGAGGCTTTGGGTGTCCAAGCGGTGGTTGCCACAATGCATTTGGTCAAAATAAAAAATGTATAATGCAGTTGGTTGCTTTGGAGAATACTAAAGAATTTAGCAAAGAAAAAGAGATACATTTAGGACTTCTAAGTCACAGCTTACTATCTCAGAAACCAGAGAGCTTCTTGGACTGTCCCAGAGGAAGACTTCTCTCCTATAGCCAAAATTTCTAAAATCAAACCATAAGTCCAACTCAAAGTATTCCAGAATTACAAAATGCATTGAATGTATGTGCCAGGAGAAGGCCCAGCATTAGAATCAGGCATTAACCAAAACTCTGGAGTCTTGCGGGTCTGTAAATGCAGCCCTCTCTTCAGATCCGTTCCCTCCCTAAGTGCTTCCCACAGCTGAGCAACCTGAGCTCTCCTGCTGGGGAGCTACCTTGTAGGGTGGGGTGGGGGTAGGCGGGGGAGTGGGGGGCTGTATTTCCTCCAGATCTACCCATTACACCAGTCACTGCTTCTTAACCCCTGACCATACTCCCGTCCTGGCAAGTCTTGGGAGCGAAGGGGGCAAAGGTGGTCCTTGAGGATGTGACATATATACCAGAAAAACCAGAAGATGCTGTGAACCTCTGTCAAATCTTCTTAGGATAGGTGATTGGGACTGGACCTAAGAGTATTGACTCATGTTAGAAGGGCTGGGCCCATTTGTTAGTGTGGGTGCACCCATGAGCAGCCGCTGGATGCCATGTTGATCTGGACAGTTGGAAGTGTCTGTTGAAGCTTACGCAGTTGGGTTTCTACATTTGTTACCTTTCTCATTGCTAGACTGACAAAGACGTTTTAAGGAAGAAAGAGCAAACCAAGAGACAACGCAATGCTCACTCACTTTCTCCTCTTTATCTAGGCTGTGACCCCAGCCCACAGGATGGAGTCACCCACATTCCGCCTGGGGGTTTTTGTCCCCACCTCAATTAACTCAATCTAGAACCACTCTCAAGAAGTGTTCAGCCAGAGGTTTGACTAATAAGTGATTCTATTGCCTGTCAAATTGATAATATAACTGCCCATGTTTTCTGAATCAGGAACAAAATGGCCTCTCCTGACTGAAGCTGAATGCCAGGACTTCTGTGGAGAAATTCCTAAAGTAAACAGAGACTTGGGGAGGAGGGGGAGGACGTAGATCTATCAAGTCTCCTCAAAATATAGAACGTCTTTGCCCTTTTCTTAGTACACCTGCCAGAAGGCCACAGAGGACTCTTTCAGTATCAGGTATGAGTAATAAATTTGCAGGAGCCTAGAACACTGTATGGTATGGCTCCTCTCTGTGGGCCATGGAAGCAGAAGACCTCTGTCATCACACTGGACCACAAGGTTCCTTAGAATGAGAACACTAGCAAAAGGGCCTTGGTCACAGAGACCAGGTTGGCACCTTGACTAATGTGGGTGGCAGAGAAAAGCAGCCTGATGTAGGATATCTTTCAGTATGCTGTGAATATGTTTTACTACCATTGGTTAATAAAGAAGCTGATTTGGCCAATAGCCAGGCAGAACAGAGGCAGGAGAAAAATCCATACAGAGATACAGGGAGAAAAAGGGAGAGGGGAGTCAGAGAGACACCAGCATCCACCAGAGAAGCAAGATGTGAGGTAGCAAGCCAAGAGCTTTGTGGTAAAGTGTAGAACAATAGAAATGGGTTAATTTAAGATGTAATAGCTAGTTAATAATAAGCCTGAGCTAATAGGCCAAACAGTTTGCAATTAATATTAAGCCTCAGAGTGGCTATTCTGGAACTGGCCGGTGGGAGAGAAACCTCCAGTTATAGCAGCCATCTGAATCATTTGAACCACAGAAGTCTTTGGTATCACTAGAAATAAACTAGGAACACAATTGACTGTGTCTGCCAAGAAATCTAACTCGGTCTCTCAACCAAGTCTGAGATTTGAGCCAGTTCATAGACCCAGTGCTCCTCAAATAAGGGCAACTGGCTCCTCTGCAAGATCCCAGCTATATATTAGTAAATAGTTAACCAAACATCTCCTAGATGTCATAATAGTTCCTGTTCATCACAGCACTCTGAACTTGCCTATCCTCCCATCCCAGGTCTAGAAGCTCTGTACTTCTTTGGAGTGCCTCTGGGCTCCTTTCCTAGGTTTTTCTTTTTTCTCTGCCCTGAATTCAAAGTCCTTCTCTGTGTTTCTGTCCTGGTCGCTTTTCTCATTTGTTAAACTACCCTCTTCATTTCAAATTAGCCCTTTCTCCTCTAGCAAAAATTTTTGACTTCTCTCTTCACCTCCTACTTTTCTTTCCCTAAATATTGTTACCAGGAAATTCTGGATTCTCTTTCGAGTTCTTAGACTTGTAAATAGAAAGAATTGAATGACAGAAGGAAGTGTGAGTACCATTTTTCCAGAATAGACAGCTGTAAACCTTGACAACTTCCGGAAGGAAAGGAGAGAAAAGACCATGTCCTTTTTGAGCAGCATCCACGAAAGCCAGCATCTTCAGCAATGAAGGGCACCAGCAGTCCAGCAGAGGTGGACAGAGAATGAGAAGAAAAGTTCCAAGTGTCAAGGAAAGCAAGCTTGGAATCAACCTCCTGTTAGAATACAGAGAGAAAGAGAGAAAAGGGAACCGTGTCCATTCTGAATTCAAACTAAAAAACAAAACAAAACAGCATTGCACGGTCCAAGTCCCACAATCCGCTGTGCTGAGGGAGATGGGCACAGAGCTTTTCAGAAGTCTAAACCTGCAACACTCTCATTGTTGGAGCAGGTAAGAACATCTGGTCTCCAACTCTGATTCAGATTCCATTCTCTTGACAAAGAGGATCTTACTTTGATGATCCTCAACAAAGCCCTGAAGTGGGTGCAGCTGTGATGCTTCCCTGTCTAATGTCACCAGAGAAATGGAGGGAGGTAAGGTCCAAAGCTAATGCAAGGGGGAGGAGGGTGTCCATCTTCAACGCCTCTCTAACTGTAATCTAAAGTCCAATTCCTGCCGCATTTCACTCCTGCTTTTCCATTAGTGGAGCAGCAGACATCTCTCTGCCATCACGGAAACCCTCCCACGGAGCCCTTCTGCCTCCCTAGCACATCAGACATGAACAAGAGTCAGGGACACATTGAAGAAGAGAAAGCAGAAAGAACGTAAGAGCCTCTGGAAGTAGTGGTGCACGCTTTAACCCCAGCACTCGGGAGGCAGAAGCAGGAGGAGGAGCTCTGGGATCTCTGTGAGTTTGAGGCCAACCTGGTCTACAGTGCGATTTCTAGGACAACCAGGGCTGTTATGTAGAGAAAGTTCTGCATGGAGGGAAAAAAAAGCCAGAATGTGAGAGTCCACCCCAGGAAGGGAAGGAGTACTGTGAAATTCTGTCTACTAGACAGGCCATGCTGCCGTGATGGTTACACGCATGAACTCATGAAACTGTTGCTATCCACACAAAACCTACACAAGATGACGCCAGGGAACATTCCAGCATTGAATGGGGGGGGGGGTAGTAATCATGAGGTCCCATCACTCCCTGGGAGCTTTAGGAAGTTAATGGTTACTGGGGGAGAGGAGGCTCCTTCCTCAGTGGACAGCCATTGGTAAGTTGTCCTTGCTCAAGAAAATAACCCCCGTTTTGTGCTCGAGTGTAGGCAGGCTTTTCTTTCCCACCCGCCAGTTCCCAAATAGCCAACATAGAGACTTAATATTAATCATAAAGGCTCGGCTGATAGCTGAAGCTTATTACTAACTAGCTCTTACAACTTAAATCAACCCATATTTCTTATTTCCCCTCTGCCACGTGGTAGCGCCTTCTTTCAACACAGCATGTTCATCTTCCTTGTCTCTCATGTTCCCTGAGACTTCACCCTTCTTCTTCCCAGCATCCTCCTAGTTGGCTCTCCTGCCCAATCTCCTCCTGCCCAGATATAGGCCAGTCAGCTCTTTATTAACCAATGGTTGTAGTACATATTTACAGTGCACAGAAATTGTTCCACAGCACTCAAAGAAGCAATCCTAGGTAAATGAAGTGTGCTACCAAACAAAAGACAGGAAAGCAGAAGGGGATGAAAATGTTTGGCAGGAGGGGGAGTGTACATGTACACATGTGTATGTGTGTGTGTGTATTAAACAAATACCTAGGACATAGAACATTGGCCATCCTTAATGACATCTCTCTTCTCATCCAATATCTCATCAGTTGCAATTATTGTTTTGTTTGTACAATGTCTTGTTTTTTGCAAGAAAGATGACTCCTTGCTCAAATATGCGGTCTCTCTGGAGCAGTGGTTCTCAACCTGTGGGTCATGATCCCTTTCGGGGGTCAAACAACCCTTTCACAGGGGTTGCCTAAGACCATCAGAAAACAAAGATCTTTATATTAAAATTCAGAACAGTAGAAATTTTCTGTTATGAAGTAGCAATGAAAGAATAATTTTATAGTTGGGGGGGGGGCACCACACCATGAGGAACTGTATTAAAGGGTCACAGCATTAAGAAGGTTGAGAACCACTGCCCTGAAGGTTCAGTCCCTCTCACCCCCACCTCCCTCCTCCCCAACCACCCAGCCTATTCTTAGTGTATGCTATGTTTGGCATGTGTGGATCCCCTATTGAAAGCTTACGACAATCCCCTACCTAACCACAAAGAAATGCCCAAGCTTCCATATTTAGTGGTTTTGACCTTCGTTTCCAATCTCTCAGCTTTCCTTTCCTCTCCATTTCTATTACTGACTTTCAACCACATCACAGTCTTGAACTCTAACGCACTCATGGGCACATCCACAGTTTGGCTCACCGTATTACAAGCTTTATGCTTCTTCTTCCTGTTTGCTTATCCCTCAGCATCGCTAATTATCTCTCTGCAAAGCCTTCGGTCCCAAGGCATTGTTCTTAGAATCTGGCCTGTGGGAAATGTGTGAATTCTTTAAGGTTTGGTCCAGATATAGCAATCTCTGGAGAACTTCTGGCCAGCAGTGGAGACCTCTAAGCGTTGCACTGCTTCCCTTTCTCATGGGACTTACCTGATGCTAGCTCGCCCTCTACACTCCGGGGTCCTGCCTGACATGCCCTGCCCCTGACTCTATGGAATCAAGCCCATCATTTCCTTCAGTCACTGATCACATGTCTCAAATATCCTCCAACGTCTGCCCTGCTTCATTCAGTTCCTATATGACACTGTATGCGTGAGTGTGTATGTGGAGCACCGGTATTGTGTCTTCCACTGGGGTATATTCCCTCTATGAGAACAAGGATGCTGGATCCTAAAACTGTCCTTTAGAATCAGCAATCATCTATGTGGGGGCCGGATATCATTTGTGTATTGTAATGTCTTCCACTGGGGTATACTCCCTCTATGAGAACAGGGATGCTGGATCCTAAAACTGTCCTTTAGAATCGGTGACTGTTGCCCAGTCACGTCCCGTAACTTCGACAAGACTGCATTACTATGAAATTGGAGTTTACATGTTCCTTGGACCAGACCAAATTCTTAGTCAGGGCTTTCTTCCTCTAGTAATTGTCTCCACCAGCGGAAAGGGAAGAGAAAATGCATTATCCTCTCTGGTCCAGCTCAATGCTTTGGGGCTTTTGCCTTTTTCTTTTCACTGGCTATATCTAAAACAACCTCTGCCCTCTCCTTAGGCTCAGCAGACTACAGAGCCTGACCAATGTCTCCGAGTGAACCCCTACCCCAGACACAACTTCTTTTCCAGGTATCCTTCACCTCTAGGTAGCCTAAAACCTTGGATCACTAGCCACCAGCCACAGCTCTCTCAGGGCAGCTGTCTTGCAAGACACCACCACAGTGCCTTTCTACAGAGCATTCAGTGACCCAGGAGCTGGAGAAGCACAGGATAGGGTCACTGGGCTCCACATCCACCTGGCTTTGAGCAGAACGACTGACTGCTCAGGGACCCATCACCTCCAGGGAAGTGGACTCACCTGGCTTCTAAGTTCTCAGGAGTGCTTACTCCCCAATTTCCCATATCACGGGGAGTCAGGTTTGGCTTCATTTGGGTATTGCTTCACCATCGCTGACTGGCACAGCGCTCTGTGCGGCGTTTTGGTTTTCTGAAGTGGCAGAGACACCTCGTCTTTCTAAGATGTTCCTGAGGAGAGCACGGTGGCAGCAGGGGCTGTGTGATACGTTCCTGTCTCCTGGCTTGATACTGAGCACTAAGTCGGAAACGCTGATTTCCGTGTCTTCACTGTAGCAGCGTGGTGCCTACCAAACCACACTTCCTCCAAAGGGGAGAAGCATCCACATCCTGGCCGCATAAGGACACCCAGAGCAGAGCCTAAAGACAGCAGGCTCAGACACAAGGGCTTCCCAGGGCACTTCCTCACCCGACAGTTCCCTTGGTGACCAGCAGTGTGCATCATTTTCAAACCTTCATCATCGCCCATCAAAACTCGGCACTATGAGCTGATGTGTTTGATCTGGTAAGTCCGCATGGAACATGCTTTCACTAGCCTTCATCACCAGTCCTTGTTGGGAAATGGTGTGGGAGAATGGTCTGTATTCTGTCAATTATATTTAAATAAATGCTGATTGGCCAGTAGCCAGGCAAGAAGTATAGGTGAGACAACCAGACAGGAAGTAGAGGTGGGTCAATGAGAACAGGAGAATTCTGGGAAGGAGGAAGCCCATTCCTCTGCAGTTGTGACCTGACCACAGAAGAAGCAAAATGTGACAGCCTCACTGAAAAAGGTACTGAGCCATGTGGCTAACATAGATAAGCATAATGGGCTAATGTAAGTTATAAGAGTTAATAAGAAGCCTGAGATAATGGGCCAATCAGTTTATAACTAATGTAGACTTCTGTGTGATTCTTTGGGACCTAACAACTGGGGGAACCGGGCAGGACAGAAAACCCCAGACAACGGGGAAATATTATTTTCAGCTGTGTGACTTTTGTTTACACTGCATCTGTCTAACTCTGTGAAGCTGTGTCACTGTGCCTGTCTAAAACACCTGATGGTCTAATAAAGAGATGAACGGCCAATAGTGAGGCAGGAGCAAGGATAGGCGGGACTGGCAGGCAGAGAGGATAAAAGGAGAACCAAGAACAAGGCGAGGAGGGAGCAAACAGGGAGAGGATGACATCAGGGTCCAGCCACCCAACTAGAGAGCAAGCCACAGAGAAAGAAGCAAAGAAAGGTATACAGAAATAGAGAAAGATAAAAGCCCAGAGGCAAAAGGTAGTCAGGTTAACTTAGGTTAAGAAAAGCTGGCAAGAAACAAGCCAAGCTAAGGCTGGGCATTCATAACTGAGAATAAGTCCTCCCATTAGTCAGACACAGACACACACAAACAAACACACTCCTCTAATATTTGGTTCATATCCATGACTTTCTCCTCTAGCCCAGATTGACTTTATTCTCCGCAGGGTCAGGCCAGTTGAGAGTCACCCATCCGAGGGAACCCTGCAGACCCTCTGGACTTCCAGAGCGAATGCCAGCAGCCCCTTTCCGCCAAGCAATTGATTTCTCTGGTAAACAGCTGGTGCTTTCTAACCCTGGGTGTGGATTAGAAGCAACTGGGGAACTTGTAAACCGGCTGCATTGCCAGGGCCCCTCCTCCCCAGACCAATTAAGTTAAGATCCTGGAGCAGAAGGCTGGAAGCCAAAGTCTTGGTATTTTTTCAAAGGTCTCCGGGGGATGCTCACTGAGGTCAACACAGAGGAGCCATCGTAGCGGATGTCCTCGGAGCCTTCGGTCCCTCAGAGCTAACCTTCTTCCTCGCTGTAAGACCCCTCCATGTACCCAGACAACAGGGCTATTGACTAAGTGGTGACTACCATCTCCGATGATGGCTTCCCTTGAGCAGAAGGGAAATGGTGTGGTTCACTCGCTTGATATTTTATTGTCCAGAGAAATAAACTCGGGCGCAATCAAAACAGCCTCCCCAGTGGCGTGATACATCCCCCTAAAGAACAGCAGAACCTGGCTCTCCAGACTCTCCCCACACCTTCATCCAGCCAAGCAGTCCTCAAAAGGCACTCTCGCGGACCCACCTACAGGAAGAGCCCTGCTTAGGACGCTGGGCCCTGCCCCTCCTCGTAAAGAACAACGCAACCACTTTGGAGGCTTCCATAGCCCCCTCTCCACACTACAGATTCCTGAACCTCCCTCCACATCACACAACACTCTGTGAAGTCTCCTAAAACACTGATCTGGGCACTTAGGGAGTGGGATTAAACAAGAACTGGGAGGAGCAAGGCAGGGCAGGCTAAGGGCGGTAAACTGAGTGAGCCAGAGGTCAGGCCACGGTAATAAAAGGGACGTCAACTCAACTCCCTGGGGCAGCTTGAAATCTGAGCCCCCACTTGAACCCACGCTCATAGTTCCTCTCTGCCGTTCCGTTCCACAGAGGCATATGTGACTCCGTAGACTGTTGTTACTCCGAGTGTTAGTTCGTTTCCTCTGTCAAATGCTAAGCATCTTAAGGAAGGAACTTGGATGTGTATTTTTCTGTGAACCTACTGGGCACACAGCACACAGTAGGCATTAAGCTAAAGGGTGGGGGGGAACCTTGGAAATGGGAACATAAAAGCCAGAAATACTGCCGAGAGGAAGGTTTTATCTGCAATACAATCCATGCCTCCACCAAGCACACACCCGGGAGGCATTCAGTCCCTCATTTTAATCAAATAGGCTTAATTTCATAGAATTGCAGTATTTTCAAATAGAGACCTCGAAGCTCGTCTCATCCAAACCGCTCATGTTAGAGGACGGGAGTTTGTAGCCTTTTAAGCCTGGGATCTCCTGAGTAGGCAGGTGGTAGACATTCCTCCAAAGTTCACAGCGGCTGAATGAGTCACCACCGCACTTTAGGAGGACACTGTGGTCGCCCCAGCTGGGCTACTCCTCCACCACCTACCCCAGCGGGTGAGGCACACCAGCGTCACCAGCACGGCATGCCCCTGAGTCCTCTGGGCTCCCAGAACCACGGGTCCCTGCCAGTTCCCTCTAAATTCAGATATTTAGCCAAAGCAGTTTACGGAACAAAGCGTTGTCTTGGAGCACTGTGTTTGCTGCTGTCAGTCTGCCTGCATCTTGGCTTCCCTTGCAGAGAAGATGTGGTTAAAATAGCTCTAAATGGGGGTGAGCTCACAGTACCCAGAGAAGCTGCAGCTGCCTCAACAGCCTTGTTAGCCTGTGCCCTCTGCAGTAAGCAGGAAGGTGTATCTCCTCTAGGGCTCATCAGCAGAGCAAGGGTAAACACAAGCCACTGCTAAATGCAAAATGCATGTATTTACAATGCATTTTTATCTTGGAGATACTTTAACACAAATTCATGTAATATTAGCACTAGGCTGGTTTGCCTATTAGCTCCTAGATTTTAGAGAAAAAAAAAGATTTGTTCTTGTGTTTTCAAAATATGAAATATCAGAATATTGACAGTGCTTTTTCAAAACTACATGAAGTCTTATGATTGTTTAAAAAAAAATACAAAAAGCTGTACTTTCAACTCTGATGACCGAAGAAGAAAATGAAGCCAGACAGCAGAACAGTTTTTGGACTGAACCCACAGCTTGGAACTAGGCACCATGTTTTTTAATTCAGATAATAGGGGCACTTGGCAGGGATGTCTCAGGCGAGAGTACATGTTCTAACTGCCATCAGGAGTTCTGACGCCTCAGCCTAATTCCCAAGATTACCGAGATCTTAAGGTCTGGCCTCCACACTTCCTTGCCCAGAGTGGATGGAAGAGAAACGGAAACTTAGTACCACATGAGTAGCCTTCAAAGGGAAACGAGGTTTCTCTGTCTGCAGCCTGCCAGAGGTTTAAAACAGACCCTGGAATAACAGCCTGACAGGAAAAGAGGCAGGAGCCTAGCTCCATCCTCCATAGGAAGAAATCGGAATATTGTCAAGCAGTGCAAAAAACAAAGAATTGAAAATGCCACTGAAGAGAATGTTGCTGCCAACACAGGCCATATTCTCTTCACTGTAGCCAAAGAGAATGCTTTACTGTGATTGCTCTCTGGGCCTCCGAATGTGGGTGAAACACCCAGGGAGGGGAAGCTCAGGTCTTCCCCACAACCTGTAAATGGGCGCGGGTTTTGCTGTCACTCAGTGTGTTGCTCGGGACCACTTAAGTTAACCCGAAGCCTTTGGCCCAACGGTTGGGGCTCATGCTTTCCTGCCCGCCACGGGACCACTGGCACAAGCAGATACTGAAAAGAGTAGCCCAGGGACCCACTCCTGACATAGGATGCTCAAATGTCACATGACCCCAATAATCCAGGGACCAGCAAGAGTACCAGGCTCCAGGGGAGCAGTGGGGCGACGTGGGCATTGAGCAGAAGGCACAGGCAAACCCCAGCCCTACAGCACTGCCCACGCGAGAGGTCCCTACCGCAGCTTCCACGTAGCAAGGACCTGTGTCAGGAGCAATAAATGTTCAGTGGATCCAATCCTCACCACCGTGAAGCCCCACAGAAACTAGAATCCCCACTTCCACGGGAGGAAATGAAGCGTGGAGGAACTAAGTTAATTGGGCTGAGGCGAGGGCTCGGTGAGGTGGAGAGCTCACTGTGCAGATGGAAGGACCTGAGTTCAGAGCCCGGAGCACACATAAAGCTGGGCTTAGCACAGGTCTGTTATCCCACAATCCCACAGTGAGACGGGAGTGAGGAGCGGAAGGCCTAGGGAGCTCAGAGGTCAGCCAAGTGGGCTTATACAGGGGTGCACAGCAACCCTGTCTCAAACAAGATGTCCTCTGACCTCTATACAAGCTCTGTGGCTCAAGGGCGCATGCTTGATACACACACGCGCGCACACACACACACACACACACACACACACAATAGAAGATAGAAAGATAGTTAAATAGATATAAGAAAAAATTAAATACAAATTTTTTAAATCAAGAATTAAATTAACTGCTAATTTTTTAAAGGTCAAAAAAAAAAAAAAAAAAGAATGAGGACTTTAGGTTTCTGGTCCAGCAGATAAAAACTCTCTCCTAACAACTACAAAGTCAACAGCTTTCCTCAGGTCCCTGAGCACTAAATTCTCAGGCAACACCACTGTGTCTCTTATGGGAAAGACAGGCAACACTCTCAAAATCAGAACATCCCAGGACAGAAACACTGATGGAAAGCATGCCCCACTCAAAAAAATAAAAAATAAAAATAAACAGCCCTGCCTTGTAACTGGGAGCCCAGAGGTTTGGTAGGCTCGCATCTGAGAACTGAGCATTCCCGTGTGAGCCGGCCACGGGAGAACTGCACATGCCCTTGGGTTTTATCTCCGGGAGCCCTGCCAGGTCCACTCCGTGACTGTCAGAGGAAAATCCCTTCAAGCTTCAGGTAGAAGAAAGACAGTGGCTGAGAAGGTCCACCCTCAGGAGAAGACACTTTACAAAAATCTAACCTCTGTGTTCTTCAGAACCTCACAGGCCTGAGGAAAGGGTCTAATCTTAATTCTGCTCCCTCTGCCATCCTCTTCCTCAGACGGGAGGGTGGGAATAAAACGAGCTACTCCCAAAGGTGGGTGGAGACCGTAGACCAGGCCGAGCTCAGAAGCAGAGGTGGATTTGTCTGCAGGCAGATAAAATGCTCCCCTCCCTACACTCCTGGCCACCTTAATAAATGTTTGCTCCCTGCTAGGGTGGAATGCAGGCTAACCACCGCAGAAAAGAGACTATAAAGCTAATTGATTTCCTAGTTATTTTTTTCTTTTTGTGGTGGCAAAGCCCATAAAAACATAACTGACAATGAAAATCCTAAGTGAAGTCTCATGGCTTCAGAATGGACAGTCTGTGTAGAAGTTCACTGAGATGCATAGACTTTGAGACTGGACAGATATTTGTTTGAGTGATTACCATAAGCTAGTTGTGTGGTGTCTTTATTTGCGAATTCATTATAATGTGCTGATTTTTAAAAATAAAAAATTAAGGCCAGTTCCTTTGACCCAGGCCATCTTTTAATAATAATAATAAGAGACTGTAAGGCAAGGCATGCTACAAGGCAAGCTGCAGAGAGACTGGGCCAGCATCATGAGCAGGGTCAGATACAGCAAAAATGTTGGGATTACAAAAGTAGGAATTTTTTTTTTTTTTTTTGGTTTTTCGAGACAGGGTTTCTCTGTGGCTTTGGAGCCTGTCCTGGAACTAGCTCTGTAGAGCAGGCTGGTCTCGAACTCACAGAGATCCGCCTGCCTCTGCCTCCCAAGTGCTGGGATTAAAGGCGTGCGCCACCATCGCCCGACATAAAAGTAGGAATTTTTAAAAACTGTGACGAATATGCTAAGAACATTAGTGGAAACAGAGACAATGCATAAGAACAGATGGATAACGCAATTAGAAATAGAAACAGTGCAGACTGGTGAAAATGAAATACTAAAGTGTCAAAACAACAAGAAAACGGAAGAGGGTGAAGAAAGTGCTCACTGGGCTGTTGAGTGTGCTGGCCATAGCTGGGAACTCACCTCTGCTTGGGCTGAAGGACATGGTGACAGATACCCTCACACATAGAGCCAAGGAGGAGAAGGCGGAAGCTGAAAAAACGTACCCAAGAACCAGGAGACAACCATGAAATGTCCACCATGAGCAATATGGGAACCACAGAGGAAACAAAAGGCAAGTGATAGATGCAGCATTTGAGGGAGTCATGACTGAATGTCCCCCAAATTGATGGCCAACACTAAATCACAAATCAAGAAAGTTTAGAAGACAGCAAGAAGGATAAGGAGTCAGAGGAGGGGGAAAGAAGAGGGTAGAGGAGGAAAACCTACACTTTAGAATTTCATGTTCGAACTTCACACAACTGAAGAAAGCAAAAGGGAAGGGACAGGGACAAGGAAGAGACACCATTATAGGAACGAAAGAAAGCTAAGAATTACATTTGTCTTCTCAGAAAGCATAAATGATGGCGTAGTTATGGAATGTGCCCAGTAAGCTCATGGGTTGAATGTTTAGCCTCCACTGGACAGTGCCATTTTGGGAGATGGTAGAAACTTTAAAAGTTAGGGACACGGTTGAAGGAAGTGGTATGGCTATGGAACCTCGGAGTCAGTCCAACACCCCAAGACCAACCTCTCAGAACAAAGGAGATTTATTTGCCCCAGAAGGACGGAGGGCAGGGATAAGAGACAGGAGATACAGGACAAAGGAGAAGGGAACGAGAACAGAAGAGAGGGGAGAAAATGGGCAAGGAAGGGAGGTAAGGTATTTGTCAGGGGGAAGGTGTGTAAACTGGAAAAGCTTGGGTGAGGATAAGGTGTTTAATTAATTAGGCATGTTAATTAGCTATGTCAACAGAAGCTTTTAATTGCTGGGCTTCAATACTTTGATAGCTGGACCTTGGTAGTTAGTCTCAGAATGAGGGAATGGCCTAATAAGGGAATAGACCTTGGTGGCTAGCTTTAGAAATGTAATCTAATGTTTTTAGGCAGGGCGAAGGGAATGGGGAGAAGGGCAAGACCTGCCAGAGCTATGCCCGCCACACTTGTCACACTCAAGCTAGCCAGAGTCCCTGCAAAGACGCTGTTGGGGTATGACGCCAAAGGTTACATCTGGTCCTGGCTCCCATCCTCTCTCTCACTACACACTCCCACCTCCATAAGGTCACACTACACCTCATCTTAGTCCCAAAGAACTGGAGCCAGGAGCCAGCTAAGCATGAACTGAGACTACTGAAAACGTGAGCCAAAATAAATCATTCACCCTTGTGTTCTTGGCCAGACATTCTGTCACAGCAGTGAAGAGTCTGACATTTTATGCAGTGAAAACGGAAACAGTATTTAAGTGGCTGAGGGGGGGAGCATAAATTATAGCTCTACATGGACTGAGTAACCCTTCAAAGATGAAGAAAAACCAATTTTCCCATGACTGGTGTTGTGAGACCTTGTTCAACCAATAGCCTTTAAGATACCAGCCCACTTGGGCGGGGTCTCATATACGATAAATGCAGCCATAAAGCTTGCTCTCTCTCTCTCTCTCTCTCTCTCTCTCTCTCTCTCTCTCTCTCTCTTCTGGCTGCTGGATTCAGTTGTTGTTCTCCATTCACACAGAGGACTGTGATCTGTGAGTCTACCCCTAAACAAATAACCCTTTATTATACTCAATTCTGAGCTAGTGTGGGGTTTCGTTTTAGTGTCTTTCTTCATCTGGAACCCACATGAATCCCAACTGCATGCCTACCAAGTGGACTGGCCTAAAAATCCCAAAGGTCAGCAGCCCAATAGGTCTTCCTCCCTGCCCACCTGGATTGATTTCACCTACTAAATGTTTTTTTTTTTTGAAAAGCCCTGCCAGAGGAGAGCTAAGCTTCCCCACCCCACCCCCAAAAAAAGCTTTCCCTGCCACACAGTGACTTGTGCACCTTCTGGTTTATGTTCCCTGCTCACGAGCTCTGGCTTCTTCATCCAAAAAACTCTGTCCATCTTTGGAATTGCTTTAATTGCTCCTAAGCAAAGAGTAAAGTATATTTTTCAATATTTAACTAGGCACCAACGTGCAGAATCAAAGCAGTGTGGGACTGTTTGTGCCACTGCCAATCACGTCTCACCACCACATGGCTACAACCATGAGACTTTTTGATCAGACTGCTGATCAAAAAGATTATTACACCTACAACAATTTACCAAAATCTCATAACAAAGGAAACTATTTGATTAATAAATAAAATCAATATTCTTGAATGTTATATAATGGCTGGCAATATTGCCTTCCAGGAATTTAAGAACCATTTTGCTTATACTATGGATAGTATCCTGCAAGGCTTATATGGTTTTTCTAACACCTCCATTTATTGGATATTGGGACTTAGTCTTCATTTTCATATTATATCCTTAAGAAAATGGTTTGATAACAGAACCAAGAATTAGGCACTTTTAGAAATAATACAATCTTAACATGCTAATAATGAACAACTAGCTGACAGGATTAAAACCATCAAAAATCAGAAGCTAGCTTAAACAAATAATACCATTGAAAATGATAACATTAATTTTACAGACAAAATTCAGTCCATGTCAAAGGGTACTGAGAAGTTATTTGAAAGAATTCATGCTGACAATAAAAATCTGTTAAAAAGTTATGATAGGTTAGCAGATAGAGTATCTCTGCAGGGAGGCCATCTGCACACTATCCAAATAATGTCCAAGGATGAGATGTTATCTTTGAAGGAAAAACTTCATGCCTTGGAACCATATGTACAAAATGAGGACCAGAGGCTGGGTGCCTCAATGAAATCACTAGAAAAAATATACGGGCCAAGAGATTCAGGCTTTAAAAGACAGTAGTAAAAAGATTTGAAATGGTTGGGGAGATTATTGAAGCTGATAAGCAGGGAAAGAAGGTACAAGGACAGGATTTAACATCACCAGTACTTGTTAGAGATGACTTACCCAGGCCTTTAGCTTCCTGCCCTATAATCAACTCTGAAAAAGCATCAAGCTCTAAATGCCTAAAAGGATCCAAAGACTGAGGTTGTATATCTATAGGAATGAATTATGTTAAAAAAATTAAGCAAGCAATAGTATCTTATGGCTTGCATTCACTACTTGTTAGGATAAAGATATGGGCTTCCAGCAATAAGCCTTCACACGATTGGCTTCAATAAATTTTAGCTATCCTTGAAGATGGGCCACGACTACTGTGGAAATGTTATTGGTAAGAAGAACAATAGGGAAAAGCAAAAAAAAAAGTTGAGACTATATAGATCAAATTCTTGGAGAGGGCATTTATGCTGACCTATAGGCTCAAGTTCTTTATGATGAACAAATCTTGTTCCTAGGCCATACAGCAGCCTTACATGCTTGGAACAGGATTCAAGAACTAGGAAAACATAATGACTCATATACCAGAGTTAAACAGGGCCAGAGAAAACCCTTTAGTGACTTTTTACAAAGATTAACTAAGTCTGTAAAAATAGGAGTAGCAAACTCAGAAGCTAGATGATACTTATTGAATCTCTGGCTTTTGAAAATGACAACTTAGCATGCAAAAAGTACTTGGGCCTTTAAAGGTCAGATCAGCACAAATGGATGAATGGATCCTGCATACAATGAACATTAAGACATTTGACTATAATACTGAGGCTTGTGTAGGAGAAGCAATTTCCAAATGTATGAGGAGACATCAAAATGCCAAATGTTTTAATTGTGGTAAAATAGGACATCTGAGAAGGGACTGTAGATAAGGAATTCCTATAATGTCTCCTCTGGGAATGGCATATGTAGAAGATGTGGCAAAGGTCAACATTGGGCCAATGAATGTAGATTACAAAAGACAGACAAGGCAACCTGATACCATTGAGAAACTCCTTGGGGAGGGCCTCTTGCAGACCCCCAAGTCAAACATGATCCATTCATTCCCAGTCATTGTAAAGGCCATGTGTCACCAGGAAAATTAAAAACTCCATTGCCAGAAGTAAAAAATCCATACTGTTCTGGATGATGGAATAAACATGGACAATGTATCAAAATTTCCAATAGAAAATAGGAAGTATATATTTTGGCAAACTCCTATAAATGATCAAAGACCAAAGTTAAGAGTGTTTATAAAGAACATAATAAGTGAGGGATTACTGGACATGGGTGTGGCTGTGACTGTCATTACTCCAGAATCTTGGCATGCTAATTGGCCTCTTCAAGAGGCAGATAGTCAGTTCCTAGAAATTGGAACTCTATCTTAAATGAAACAAGATACAAGATGGGTTGAATGCATAGAGCCAGAGGGGCAGAAAGGAAGGCTGAGGCCATGTGTGGCTAATATCGCAGTGAATATATGGAGTTGTGAACTTCTGCAGCAATGAAATACCCAAATTAACATTCCTGCAGTTCCAGAAACTCATGGTTTGGAGAAGGATATTATAAGGTACTATACATGAGGGTCACCAGCCATTCAGGCTGCACAAGAACACAAAGCAACTAGTAAACATCAGAGGTACCAACATCCCTACCTTTAAAATGGCTTACTGAAAAATCAATATGGGTTAAACAATGGCCTTTAACAGAAGACAAACTGCAGGCTTTAGGTCAGCTAGTACAGGAACAATGAAGTGCTCGCCATATTGAAGAATCAACCAGACCTTAGAATTTTCCTGTATATGTTGTTTAAAAAAATCTGGAAAATGGAAAATGGTGACAGATCTAAGAACTGTCAACAAGGTTATTCAACCTATGAACCCTCCACAATCTGAAATTCTGTTGACTTCCCTATTGCCTAAAGGATGGCCTCTTAAAGTTTTTGATTTAAATATTCTTCACTATTCTCTTACATGAAAAGAACAGAGAAAAAAATTGCTTTCACGGTGCCTACTTACAGTAATTCTCAACCTACTAGGAGATATCAATGGACCATCCTCCTACAGGGAATGCTCAATAGCCCCACCCTGTGCCAATACTTTGTAAATCAGCCATTGGAAATAATATATAAACAATTCCCTAAATCTCTAATTTGACATTACATGGATGACATTTTGTTATCTGATTTAAATATAGATACTTTAGAAAGAATGTTTGAAGAAGTAAAGAAAGTTTTGTCTAAATGGGGATTACAAACTGCTTCTAAAAAATAGAGAGGAGATTCTGTAAATTAACTAGGTTATAAAATAGGTTTACAAAAAATTAATACACAAAAGGCACAAATTAGGAGAGACCAGTTGTGGACTCTTAATGACTCACAAAGATTGCTAGGAGACATCTCTAGTCTATGGCCAGCTTTTGGGATAACAACTGATCTAATAATTCATTTAAATAAGACCATAGATGGTGACAAAGACGTTAACAACTCCAGAGAATTAACAGCTGAAGCTGAGAAAGAATTAACAGTTGTTGAAGAGAAATTACAGGAGACACATATGGATCAGGTGAATCCAAACCTTAACTGCATTTTAGTCATATTGCCTTCCAGAATTTCCTCTACAGGAATTTTAATGCAGAGGAAAGATATTATATTAGAATGGATCTTTTTACCATATAAACCAAGTAAAAAATTAAAACTTATGTGAAAAGGTTTCTGAATTAATTATAAAAGGAAATTTAGACTTTGTCAACTAGTAGGAATAGATCCAGCAGAGATTATAGCGCCTTTTACTAATGATAAAATTAAAAAATTATGGGAAGACAATGAACCCAGAAAAGAACTTGTGCTAATTTTTTAGGAAAGACTAATAGTATTTATCCCAAAATGATAGAATTAATCTTATGAAGAGAACTACTTGGATCCTTCCCCACATTGTATGTGACACACCAATACCTGGAGCCTGTACATTCTGTACTGATGCAAATAAATCAGGAAAGGAAGGTTACAAATCAGAAGATCTGAGTAAGGTGAAAAAAGCCCTTATACTTCTGTCCAAAAGGCAGAGTTATATGCTATTCTTATGGTACTAAGGGATTTTAAAGAACCTCTCAATATAGTTATTTTTTCAAAATATGCAGAAAGAGTAGTCTTGTATATTAAAACCACTGAATTTATGCCAGATGATACATAATTGATTCCACTATTCATTCAGGTTCAAAATGTGATCGGGAATAGGCTTTGTCCCATATACATAACACACATCAGATCTCATATGGGTCTGCCAGGTTTTCTAGCACAAGGTAATGCAGAAATTGATCAATTGTTGATTGAAAATGTGCTGAAGGCCTCAGAATTTCATAATACACATAATGTCAATAACAAAAGTTTAAAGAAAGAGTTTCCTATTACATGGCATTAAGCTTAGGAGGTTATAAAGAGATGTCCTACTTGGTCTTTCTATAACCAAACATTGCTACCTGCAGGGAATAACCAAAAGGGTTCTCAAAGGAACAAACTCTGGCAGATGGATGTGAAGATTTGGTTTGAAAAGGAGAAACCTCTTAAGAAAGAAAAATGAAAGATCATCCACAGAGGTGACAAACATACAGGTGGTAAGGAAACCTCATAGGGGTTGGGGTGGGGTTCTGTTTTTGTCTTTGCAGGAAAATACTCACCTTCAAAAAGTCAAGAGATGCTGGATGTTTGAATACCTAAAGAGGATAAGATAACTATTCAGAAATAATCACCAAACAAAGAGAATTATCACTTATGAGGACATGAGGACAGGCCATATGCAGGATAAAAATCTCCGAATGTATATATACTTACACACACACACACACACACACACACACACACACACATATATATATAATGCTGCCCAGTAGAATAATGAATACAACTCATATAAAAATCAAAGCTGCCTTTGGAATTGGCCAATGGCTATCTTTCTCTAAATCTAAGCCTGTTGTTTAAAGAAAAATTCAGAGTTTCTGTCTAATGTCAGGAACCATCTGGTATGGGACAGAAAACAGAAAGAATTTAGGAAAAATTTTACTTTTCTCTATACCTATTTTCATCTCTGTCATGCCTTTCATCGAATATATATATGTCTATATAAATAATGCTCATTGAATATATGTCCATATAATAATGTTTATGTTTTCTACAATTAACAATAAATTTTCCTGCAGTAATCTTTGAAGTTTCCAGGAAGAAGATGGGACCCCACAACAATGACTGCACCTGGCTGATATGATTTCATGATGTTGATAGTGCTACTTTAAGACCAGTTTTGGGTACCCGTTTCTCAAAATGATTCCAACTTGATTAGCTGAAATAGTCCACCATCTTCCAACATTCTGGCCAAAATTTCAAATAGAAACCTCAGAAATACCCTATTGAATACTCAGAGACTATTTGCAATTATACCAGACAGTAATCTTGGAACTTAGCCATCATTTTACTTTAACAGGATTCCATAGAAAGAACATTGTCCCATGACAGCTAGAAGTAATTCTAGAAGACGACGTCCCCTCTCCCAACAAAGTTTGTCTTCAGGGTTAGGGACATCAATTAGGAGTTGATTATAACTGATATAGGGTTCAGGATTAGAGTGAACTTATTTAAGCTCAGGGATCTCTTTGAGAAAGAATAAAGAAAAAAGGGAAATTAGATGGTATAATAGATTAGTGTGAGCTTACTCACACTAACACTAATTGCTGTAGGAAGTATTACAGCTTGTAATTACTCACCTACTGGGGTGTGGCCTCTTACATTATATACACGGAAGCTGAACCTGTGTCCGTCCCTTTTTCTCTCCTTCCCTGTTACAAGGAACAGGGCCCGTTGTTTATCCCTGCAGCCCAGCTAGCTTAGCCCCTAAAATAACCACACAGAAACTATATTCATTAAAACTCTGCTTGGCCCATTAGCTCTAGTTTCTTATTGGCAAATTCTTACATCTTAATTTAACCCATTTCTATTTTCTGTTTATCATCACGTGACCGTGGCTTACCAGCAAGATTTGAACCAACATCTATCTCAGGCAGAAGATCCATGGTGTCTCTCACTCTGTCCTTCTTCCCAGCATTCAGTTCTGTCTTCTCCGCCTACCTAACTTCTGCCCTATCAGGCCCAAAGCAGTTTCTTTATTCATTAACCAATGAAAGTAACGCATGAAAAGAAAAACCTCCTATACCACTTCCCCTTGCTCCTTTTCTGGCTACTCTTTTGGATCACATGATTCAACCGGTCAAGAGGAGGATTCTGATTTGTGAGTTTACCCCTAAATAAATGACTATCTATTTCTCAATTCTGAGCTAGTATGGGATTTCTTTTAAGTGTCCGCTCACCATTTCAAATTATAGTGAGTAATGGAGTGAATACTTGTGAGCTATTATTTATAGGCAATTTACAATGGTATAGATTCTTGTATACTGATAAAAACTTAAATTATATTGAATATGTTCCTATTTTGTCTACAATATTTGTACACCTAGGCAAAGTTATTTTGTCATATTGTATGTATGCATGCTTCTACCTCTGCTTAAGAAATTTTGTATATTGATACAATTTTAGGATTATTTATCATATTGCAATATACACTTCTACCTCTTATCAAGATAATTATATATTGTTTACATTTTTAAGTCATTCTTCTCATTGTGTACACAGTTGTTTAAAGATTGTTTAATATTCTAATATAAAGTCTTAGTCTTTAAGCTATATAGGTATTAAGAATTATAGGTCAATAATCATCCATGTTTGTCATACTTATGGTTAGACTAATAAAATCTTTAGATACATAGAGATTGTATTCTGCAGAGATAGGTAATCTTTACCCACTTCAAAGAGCTGTAGAATACGACATTTAAATAACTTAGGGTTCTGTTGAAGTGAGACACGATTGCTCCTGGCAGCACTGATCTATTCCCAAGAGAATATTGAACACTGATGACACTCCACTTGGAGCTTGTTTCCTTCTTGGCAAAACTGGCCCATGCCTCAACCACTGATAAAATGCATGGTATCCAGACAGGACAAGCAGGAAACAAGAAAAAAAAAAAAAAAAAAAAAAAAAAAAAAAAAAAAAAAAAAAAAAAAAAAAAAAAACTGTCAAATCTTGCCAAGACAGGGTAAGATGGTTTTGAAAAATTTCTTGCCTCTGAAAATGGTCTGCCAGTTACTCTAGGCTTTAGCCAAAGTTGATTGCTCCAATCCTGCAAATGAGACTTTGGGTGATTGCCAGGTAGCCTGTTGTCTCTGTCATTTTTTGCACAGTTTGGAAGTTGCTTGATTGCACTTCCTATTTACTCAAGTAATATTATTTCCTTTCCCAGGTCTTTGATGGGGTTGAAGACTAGATAGTAGTAATATGACTTGGCCAAGCTATTTCTAATATAAGATTTAGACTGTCTAGTATAGGATAATTATTGAAACATTTAGCATATGTTTCTTGCTTGATATTGTTTATGCTGGTTGTAATTCTAATTTATATACTTAATATTTATTCTTATTGTATATATATTTTTGTAATAGGTTTAGAACTCTCTTATTTAGACAAAATGGGGAGGTGTTGTGGGAACTCCTTCAGCCAATAGCCTTTAAGATACCAACCCACTTGGGAGTGCTCTCATATTCTATAAATGCCTCCATAAAGTTTGTGTTCTCTCTCTCTCTCTCTCTCTCTCTCTCTCTCTCTCTCTCTCTCTCTCCTCTGGCTAATGGATTCAGTTTCTATTCCCTGTTCATGCAGAAGACTGTTTTGTGAGTCTACCCCTAAATAAATAACCCTTTATTATACTCAGTTCTGAGCTAGTGTGGGATTTCTTTTTAGTGCCCATCTTCAGACTGGGGGAAATTTTTGTCAGCACATATTTTTCAAGAAAGTTTAAAAGAACTTCTCTAAACAGAAGGAATACTATATGGGTAAGAAACATACATGTGTGGGCTGGAGAGATGACTCAGAGGTTAAGAGCACTGTCTGCTCTTCCCGAGGTCCTGAGTTCAATTCCCAGCAACCACATGGTGGCTCACAACCATCTGTAATGAGATCTGGTGCCCTCTTCTGGCCAGCAAGCATACAGACAGACAGAATATTGTATACATAACAAATAAATAAATCTTTTAAAAAAGAAACACAAGTGCATCATGAAAGGAAGACTTGCAGAGAGAGCAGGTGAAGGTCAAATACAAACTGGTTTCCTCAATTTCAAATTGATCTGAAAACAACTTGTTTAGATAAACAAATGAGTATTTGATTGCATTTTCATACATGCATGTGTGTATATATATATAATTTATTTCTTATGTGCATAAATATTTTACATGTTTCTATGTGGTTATTTGTAAGTGAAATTGTAGCATGAATTCTAATTGGTCTTAATAATAAAAACTCAGAGTCAACTATCAGGGGCTAAAACGTGAAGGATCAGAGAAGCAGAGCAACCAGCAACTGAGAGTTCTTACCTCTGCCAATGCTCAGACTGAAGGGGTGATCGTGTCCTCAGACTGCCTCCTCAGTCTGTCGCCTCACACAGCACTGTTCTTCCTTCCTGATAGTCAAGTCCTCTCTCCACCCAGCCATATCACTCCTGTCTCTGCCTCCCTTGTGCTGGGGTTAAAAGCTTGTGATCCCAAGGGCTGGGATCACCTTTGTGTGAGTTCCTCTTTTAGACTGGATCAACTTCACATATCTCAGGGTGGCCTTGAACTAACAGAGATCCGTCTGTCTCTCAGGTCCTGAAATTAAAGGTGTGAGCCACCACTGCCTGGCCTGTAGTGGCTTAGCTCTGCACTCTGATCTTCAGGCAAGCTTTATTTGTTAAAATGTAATGTATTACTACATGAAATAAATGGCAGCAATGGGCAGGAAGGGAGAGTACAGTATAGGCACAGCCCAAGAAGCAGTATTATATTATTTGAAAATAGACTTAAATTATTTGTAGTGAAACCTGCAAGCTTTCTGATAACCCCATTAAAAAGTATAAGCAGCACACTAAGAAAGAAAAGAAAAGTGGAATCTTACAAAATGTTCAACTCAAACTGCAAATGGTGGGTAAAATAAGAAAGAAAGGCCTAGAATAAACAACAGCAACAAAGAGAAAACGGTAGAAGTTAGATACCCATCAAATTCACCAATTAAGGGACAACGGCATCAGAATAGCTAAAAAGTGCTCTGCAGCGTCTACAAGAACCTCGTTTTAAACATAAAGGCAAACATTAAAAGTAAAGAATGGAGAAGAAATGGCATGCTGACCAAAAGAGAGAAGAGCCACACTGATTTCACACAGAGCTGACGTCAAAGCAAGAACAGTTGTCTGGGATCAAGAAGGGCTTTGTATAATGACAGTGTTGCCAAAGCTCCGTGAAGCCCTAACCAGCTGTAGTGTATATTCGCCTTGCACCAAGCAGAACACGGAAATGCAAACAACAAAGTTCATCCCAGTTCAGGGAGAAGCGGATGAGGGTCCTGTTACATTTGGAGATCTCTATACACCTATGTTAGAAGTCGATACATTCAAGGCATGTAAAATCTGTAAGGGCTGGGGCTGGGAAGGTGGCTCAGCAGTTAAGGGTACCGGCCAGAGGACCCAGCACCCGCATCTATAACTCCAGTTCCAGGAGATCTGGCACCCTCTCCTAGCATCCGAGGGCACCAGGCGTGCATGTGGTGTGGTGCAAAACAGCCATACACATAAATAAAACAAATCCTATTCGAAATCAATAATAGAAGGTGTGCAGAGGGAGAACAATGAAATGAAATGGAGACCAGGATCATCAGTGTAGGAAGTCCAGACCCATTAAACAAAACAAAATACCAACAACAAAAATCCACTCTGTAACAAGGCTACAGAATCCATGACTAATGTCAAAGGTGAATCGTCTTTTCCTATTCCAACAATGAACTTGACACTGAAAGTGCATTGGCAACCAGACATGGCCCACGATTTAATCCCAGTACTCTGGAAGCAGAGGAAGGCAGATGTCTGAGTTTGAGGTCAGCCTGGCAGACAGAATTTCAGGACAGCCAGGGCTACACAGAGAAACTGTCTCAAAACAAAAATAAAAAACAGAAGCAACCCCCCCCAAAACGTGTATTATCATTCAAATTACTCACACACACACACTAATGAAATGACCTAGGTGTAATTCTAACAAACTGTGTGTGAAATCTACATAAAGACAATTCCAGGCTCTGGGGAAAGAGACCAAAGAACCAAATAGGTGGAGAGAAAATCTATACCCATGACATCGCCTCTCCCCAACTTGATCTCCCATTATCAAAGCCCCAATTGAAATCTCTGCAGGTCATTTTGTTGATGTTGTGTAGCTCTAAACTCTGTCCAACGGACTGACGATCCAGAGGAGCCAACCTAATGTGTAAGACGAAGAACAACAAAGAAAACTTGTGTTGTTCATTTGTTTAGGTGTCAGAGCTGGGGTCTGATGACAGGCTGTGAAGGCTAATCATGTTTATTGACGTGACTGGATCTGCTGGGCACACTTGTGTGAGTGAGGTTTGCTTGGTCAGATGATTTGAGAGAGGAAGATCCACCATAAATTTGGGCAGTGCCTTCTGGTGGCAGCTGAGATAAAAGGACGTAAGGGAAGGAAACGACTTTTGCCTGTTTGCCTGCGCTCTCACTGCTCACTGGCAAGTTGTGTGTGTGTGTGTGTGTGTATACAACATACACACAGTTTTTTCATCCTATCAGTTCTGTTCCTTTAGAGAACCCTGACTATAACACCGGTAGTTTCAACTCCAAAAGCTTTACCTTAATTTAGAAGCATCAACAGGCCCGTGAGAAGAAAAAAAAAAAAAAAAAAGCAAGTCCTAAACAACCCAGTTGGACACTGTAACGTATATTTCTTCAACCAGGGGATCATAATGACAGCTGAGCCTTATACCCCAAGAGTCCTTACTACAAGACGGAAAAGCCACTAAGGAAATCCTCTACTCACACCAACCACTGCTGAATCCCAGCTGGTCTCTTATCTGCTCTGTTCAGAATTACCCGGTGGCTTAACGGCCATAACGGTATTCCTCCTGCTTCTGTGAGCTGGTAGCCTCGCTGCTGCTGTCACTGGCGGTGCCTCACAGGGCATATTTAGGAGGTGACCCCCCCCCCCCCCCGCTCAGCTACATGAGGCTTTTCCACAGCATCGCGACCAGTAAGACAACGAAAGCAGAGACCCGGGGTCCCCGCCTCAGAAACTGCATGATGCTGTTTCTGCGACATTCCAGTAGTCAGAAAAAATCCGTAGAGCATGGACTGAGGAACTAGACTGGCACTCTTGGAAAGAGTTGCGAAACCACACTACCAAAACCATGAGCACAAAATGGTATGACATGTTATGGTACAAGCTGTCGTATGTATTCCTCTCCTCGGCTGTGTCTCACAGCTCCGTCATAGGGAAAGCCTCAGAACCTCTCCCAAGCTCAGAATCAGTCTCAGGAGAACATGATCTCACACAGGTCATCCTCAGACAAGGGAACTTCGAGCTCTTCCTTGCAGGAACTGTAAAAATGTGTGACCTAAGGAGAAAATGATCTGCCCCAAGACCCATGGTGTCCAATGGGAAGATATGGGTAAGATGTGTGCAGGAGATATTACCATTCAAAGTCAGGGAGAGTAGCCAGGCATGGTGATGTATAGCTGTAACTGAGTGCATGCCTGCACTTGAGAAGCTGAGGCAGGGGGATTACAAGTAGAAGGCTAGAGGCAGGAGAGATGGCTCAGCAGTTGGGAGTACTCGCTGCTCATCCAGAGGATCCAGATTTGGTTTCCAGCACCCATATGGCAGCTTGTAATTGTCTTTAAGTTCAGTTCTGGGGTACTTGATGCCCTCTTCTCGCCTCTTCAGGCACTGCACACATGTGGCGCACATATACACATGTAGGCAAACACATACATACATTAAAACATACATTTTAAAAATCAAAAGTCAAAGGCTAGCCTTGCCTACAGAGCAGGGAAGAGAAAAGAGACAGAGAGAGAGAGAGAGAGAGAGAGAGAGAGAGAGAGAGAGAGAGAGAGAGAGAGAGAGAACTGGAGGTATAGAATTATCCCTGGTCCATCCTAAAGTCCAACTGAATGTGCTCAGACCTGCTCTGCTAGACACAGACACCCTCTATCAGGATACCTGTTCTCTTTCCATAATCGCTTCTCTAGCTTATTCTTTCAGCTCTTGGCCCTGGTCCACACTTGTGGCTTGACTTTCTGAGGAACCTTTCATTAACAACAAAATAAACATCCCATGTTCGCATCTACATTTTTGCTTTCTTGATCTCTGGAGACTTCCCACAGAAGGTTGGGAGCACAGAGGTCTATTTTTTTTATTTTATTTTATTTTTTCATATCACCATACATTCAATGTATATGAGTTTCATAGAGGCAGTTTCATTCAACAGTATCATTTACTTAGACCACATTCACCACCCCTAAGATCTCTCCTTCCTTCCCCTTCCTCCTCCTCTCCCTCCCCACCACTGGTCTCCTTCCTTCCCTCAGTGCCTCTCCACTTCATGTATCCACATGGAATCTAGGACACACAAGCATGGGAAAACACATGGTATTTTTCTGAGTGCACAGGCCTCTTTAATTTTTAATTCTCTCTCTCTCCCTCTCTTTCTCTCTCTCTCGCTCACTCACTTTCAGTCCAAGATGACAATAACCTCATAAATACAATAATTTCAAAACCCTTCAAGGGTTTGCTATGCATTTTATAGTCTTTCTCCATGCGCCAAAAAGCACATCTATAATTCTTCCCAATACATAGCTGTGCTTCGGACAAGGCTCTACAAAACAATAAATACCCTTAAGAGTCCCAGACACATTTTGTCTGGCTGACAGGGACTATTGGGCTCCCTTTAAATTTCTCTGAAGTCTGAATGGTCACAGTCCAGATTCAATGTTCACCTTGAGGCCGTTTCTTATTCTGACAATCTTCAGTCGACTGGAGAGACAGGGATTTTTAAATGGTTTTATTTTCCCACTCACCATGTCTTGTCTCTCCTGTCATGTAAAGTCTAATTTTAAGAAACTGTTTCATTCTTTGGATCATTCCTCTGAAGGTCAACAGGCACTGTGACTGAAATCCTCCAAGTCCCCAAGTCCCCAAGGATGCATTTCCTTCTCTTCCAAGTTACCACAGATGTGAGTTTGCCCCCGAACACAACATCACCAGTCCCTTCCTGTAGCACTTTTCCCGATTCACAGAGCCTGCTAGCAAAATCCTTACTTCCCTGAAGTCTACCTGCCATCCGGTCCCCAGGCCAATGTCACACACATTAGGAATTTGTTCCTCACGACCCTGCCAGACACCAATTTCTGTATTAGTTACTTATCACCATGCAAATGGACCCCCTAAAACTCGGTGAATTAAAAAAGACCAGAGCTGATTTTTTTTTCCCCCTCAGAATACTGTGGGTTGACTCGGTAATTCGCTGGCAGACTTTACTTGGATTTCGTGGTGACTAATCTTGACAGGAGTCACCTAAAACACAAGCAGCTAAGGCACCCCTGGGAGGGGCTTCATGATTAGATTATAGGAAGCAGGAAGACCCCCTATAAATGTGGGTGGCACATTCTGACGGCAGCCCAGATGAAAGGACATGGAAAAAAGGAAGTTTTGTGTTGTGCCTTCTTACCCTTCCTACCTCTGGCAAGTTCGTCTATCGTTTTATTGCTGGATTCCTTCCGGGATGTGAGAACCAGTGTCTTCACGCCTTCAACATGAACTGAAGACCAGTGACTCTCCTGGAACCCTCCAACATTCAGGGCCAGTTTGGAGCTTCTGAGATAAATCCAGCCTCATAGTCAGAGCAACTCCCAGTTTCTCGACCACTCCAGTATGAGACAACCATTGGCCTACCTGGACCATATCGTCATTTCAATCTAAAAAAAAAATCCCATGTATAACCATTTTGTTGGTTCTGTTCCTCGAGAGAACTCTAATACAGATACCACTGGGTGGCAGATGGGCATTTGGACTCACCTGGTATTTCTCTCTAGAAAGGGTTCATCCAGTACAGCACTTTCATGGCAAGAGTAACGGCAAACGATGCCACAACCCGTGTAAGTCCAGCTTCAAACGACACTTGGTGTCACTTGGTTCATATTCAACAGGTCAAGTCACAACACTTGTCCACAGTCAAAGGATGGACAGACAAACATCTGTTGGTTGAAAGACTGTAAAAGAAACGTGGATGAAGGCAGGTCTGATTCATTAAGGCTACTATTCTAACAACTATACTAATCTACCCACATTTTATGTAATATTTTTACATGTACGGAAATATGTGAGAATGTGCACAGTGTAATCTTTCTTCTACCTGAATTTAGAATCATGATATTTGCATTACTAGCTTATTTAGATGAATGTAGTTGAGTCGTAATGCTTTATGATCGTCAGCCAGTGAATGGTCTGTAGTATATTTGGCAAAAGTAATGAATTCTTAGTGATTTGAGATTTGCCTAGAGCTCCCAGCTATAAAATGTTTCCTGTGAAGTAAAATGACATTGCTGAGGAATTCTGTGTGTGTGAAAATGATAGGGTTTGTGGATTAACAAAGTGAGGAGTAATGAGTTCCACTGTCTTTTCGGCAATCATAGAACTGGAATTCCTCTCAAGAAATTGATTCTAGCAGAGAAGGCAATGATGACATCATATTGAAAGCCGCAGGCTGTAAAAGCCTCCATTTCTCCATTACAGACATCGTTTTTATCAGACTGTATAATTTATATTAATTACATTTTCACATCGATAACTTGGCAATAGTTATTTATAATCTGAGTCTATTATCTTACTATGGAGTATTTTTTTTGCAAAGGCTCAAGACAAAATATAGCTTCCTGTCTTTATTTCTCAGAATCACTTTTACTGTTTAAACTGAGAAATATTTATGCACTGGGATATAAAGTGTTGCTTCTCAGTTGCCTGAGATGGAAAGAAAATGTTATTTTTACCATTTCCAAAGATGTATAAAAACTAATTATTATAAGAATACACCACAATATTTACAATCTTCTTTCACATGTTAAGGGAGATATTGGTAAAGTTGGGTTGAGTAACACTAAGTAAGATCATCTCAACTGGAGAACACCTGGTTTTATACATAGAAGAAAGAACCAAGCAAATCAGAGGAGATAGTGTATAATGATTTATCTATAATTTATTTGTTTAATAGTCTTTATTAGGCCTAAAGTTCAGACCCTTATTGAGGATGACTTGAGATAACTATCTTTCAGATAAATCACACACTCAGAAAAAAAATTGAAATCTGTAAAACACTTAAGGCATTAAGTTTTTTAGTAATTTGTGATGTGGAATTCCCTCTGTGTGCTATGAATATGTTTTATTAACATTGGTTATTGGAGAAGCTATTTCAGCCAATGCCTTAATAGATAAAGCCAGGCAGGAAATCCAAACAGAGATATAGAAAGAGTCAGTGGAGTCAAGGAGACACAATGTACAGACTCAAGATCCTTACCAGTAAGCCACATCCTCATGCCAATACATGGATTAATAGAAATGGGTTAATTCAAGATGTAAAAGCTAGCTGGAAATATGCCTAAGCTATTGACCAAAGAGTGTTTGTTGTAACTAATACAGTTTCTGTGTTATTACTCGGATCTGGGCAACCAGGAAATGAAAGAGCAGTCTCTGCCTACAAATTCGTGCTGTGAAATCTTTCTCCAAAGCCATTTCAAGTCTGATAGTCATCCTGCCAAAATGCAAAATGCAAAATGCAAGGTGGTTCTGCAAGGTAAAGGCTCATGACACTGAAAGCCTAATGATGAGTTCAATCTCCAGAACCCATGTGGCAGCAGAGAACTGATTCCTTCAGGTTGTCCTCTAACTTCCACATGGGCCAGTACACACACACACACACACACACACACACACACACATGCACGCACACATGCACACACATGCACATATGCACGCGCACACACACACATGTACACACACATACGCATGCACATACACTTACACCTATACCACATGTGGTACAGGAGAATTGTTTGTAATCTGTCAATCATGTTTTAAATAAACACTGATTGGTCAGGCAGAAAGTATAGGCAGGAAAATCAGACAGGAAGTAGAAATGATGCAATGAGAACAGGAGAATTCTGGGAAGGAGGAAGTTGATTCCTCCCAGTCCTGTGCAGACCACCGCGGAAGCAGGATGTAACCTGCCCGCTGAAAAAGGTACCGAGCCATATGGCAAAAATAGATCAGAATAATGGGTTAATATAAGCTACAAGAGCTAATATGTAGCCTGAGCTAATGGCCAATCAACTATAACTTATAGAGACCTCTGTGTGATTTTCTTTGGGGCTAAACAGCTGTGGGGAACTGAGCAGGACAGAAACCCCCAACAAGCAGGCCCGTCCATGTTACACGCATGCATGCATGTGCAAATAAATTTTAAAAGTTAATGTAAAATTACTACATGAGGTGGCTGTGATAGTCAAATTCAGAGTCAGAAAGTAAAATGGCAGTCTCCAAGAAATGGAGGAGAGGAAGATGAGGAATTATTAGAAATTAAGGGTTGGTGTTGGCTGCACAACAATAAATTTGCTTAATACACTAAATTGTGTTCCTAAGTTTATTTGTTTCATATTGGTGTGTGTGCGGGTACACATGTAGATACAGAGGCATAAGCATGGTGTGTGTGTGTGTGTGTGTGTGCGCGTGCGTGCATGCGTGCATGTGCATGTGCATACTGTACATATGGAGCCAGAGGAAAAGCTTGTAGAGTAACCTCTCTCCTTTTACCTTTATGTGGGTTCTAGGGAACAAACCTAGGCTGCCAGGACTGTGCAGAACCACCCCCACCTGCTGAGCCAACTCGACAGCCTTCAGCTATACCCTTAAACATGACAAAAACAGTAAACATGTTGCTGTGTGTATTATACCACAACAAAAATAATAACTATAATTAGAATAATGCAGATACAAAACAAATACAAATATCTCAGAATATGGGCAAGCATAAGAGAAAGGAACAGATATGACAGGATATAACATAAAAAATTAGCATTAAAAAAGCCACACTCCCCAAATCCACCAACACTAATACAGCCAACACTCTAAGAGGGCCTGTCAGACTCAGGAATTACTGCTGAGTGACGTAAGCAAAGCGGGCCATGGTTAGCCTGTAAAATAGCTCATCACTTAAAAAAAGACTAAGCTTTCCATTTAAATATTGAAAACGCCAGGACTAACTTAAGCATCACTGTGGCGTCTTCCCGGAACCAGGGCAACGTTTCTAACACTTGCAATCCCACACTCCCTTGCCCTTCTGTTTCTGATGCTTGGCCTCCTCCTTGACTGAGTCTGAGCCCTTTCTCTAGGTCATAATTTAGACTCTTTGTGGCATCTTCCCACTTTCTCCTTCACTGATAGCTGCCTTTTAGTGTCCAAAATCGTCTGGTGTTCCAACCAGCATTCATTTGATTACCGGAAGGTATTTCCAAGGAAGCTTGTCAGGTGGCTGCCATCGCACCTTGCTTAACCGCCTAGCTCTGGTTCAGCATATGTATGGTGTTTCCAGCAGTAGATTAATAGCACGGCTGTGGAATCAGTTTGTGGTGGATGGATCAAGCTTTTTAGAAAAAGTCTAACTGCAAGAGTCAGAATCAGACACAAAGACTAGCTTAGACCTAATCGTCCTATCTAAGTCTCCATAAACACAGTTCACACCAAGTACATCCCAGCAGCAAGGTGCAGAAAAGCAACTTCAGCCAGCCCACCCAAGGAGGCAGTGTGTTTCCTAATGGCTAATTCCAGAAAGCAGCTTTTACTCTGGAATGCTGTGTTCAGAATCCCATTTGGAGAGACCTGTGAAGAGCTTTGAAAAGAAGCTGACACACTTGCTCACAAAGACTTGTTTTACCCTGGGCATATTCTGTGCACGAAGACTCAAATGCATCAGTTAAGTTCTGTAAAGAACTTATGTTTTACAAAGTATGTAAGTTTTACTGTAAGTATAAGAAATACACACACACAGATACCACAGCATATATCTAAAGCTATTCCCCACAATCCCATCATCTCTAATATAACTAAATAATTGACCTGGCCTTATCCTGGCTAATTCACCAATGCTTCATTCCTCCACAGTGTATATAACCAACTCTCTCTTTCCTATGCTCACTTCTACTTTAAATCACCCTCATTGCAATCCATAGATTGTTTATGTTTATGGGAGTGTGTGTGTGTGTATGTGTGTTATACCTATACAGGCTAAGGTACATAGACCTGTAAGAATATCAGAGGAAGATTATCAAGCATCCTACTGAATCATTCTCAGCCTTATTTCTTTGAGACAAGGTGTAGGCAGAAGCTGTTCATTCATTTCCCAGCCACCCAGACGAGAAATAATCACACAGAAACTATATTAATTGCAATATTGTTTGGCTTATAGCTTAAACATATTTCTAGCTAGCTCTTACATCTTAAATTAACCCATCTTTATTATTTTAAATCTTACTATAAGGCTTGTGGTTTACTGATAAGGTTCTGGGGCCTCTGTTTCCTTTGGCAGCTACATGGCATCTCATCAATTCTGCCTGCTTTCTCCCTACATCTCTGTTTGGATTTCCTGCCTGACTTTACTCTGTTAAGTCATTGGCCGAAAGCTGCTTCTTTATTAACCAATGGCAATAAAACATATTCACAGCATACAGAGAGGAATCCCATATCACCTTCCCCTTTCTGTTTAAATAAAAAGGAAGATTTTAACTTTAACGTAGCAAGATTACATACAACAAAGCAGTTATTAAGCAAGAATTATAGTTACAATATTTAGTCCATTTGCATTTGACAAATTAAGGAAAATACTTTATAATCTATCCTACGTTTATGAGTCTAAAGTTTTATATCTAATTTATCTTTTATAATTGTAACCATCTTTCTTCAACTCCATCTAAGACTTTAGAAGGATATAATATTACCTAAGTAAACAGGAAGTGCAATGTAAGCAACTTCCAAATTTCTAGAATTGGCAGAGACATCTTGCTGCCTGGATAGTCACCCAAAGTTTTTCTGTAACATTGAGGCATCCATCTTCAGCCTACAGGCCCATAGTATCCAGCAAATGTTTCCTCCAGGAAGCAGGAAATTTGAAGATCTGTTCTGCCTTGGAATGGCAAAGTTCACCAGTTGTTTTCTTTAATGTCCTGCAGAATGTCTGGCAGTTTCTTCTGTGAAGCAGAAACCCTGAAGGACTATTCCATCTTTTGAAAAGTTTAGCACTCATTTTTCTGTGGGTCCTGCATATTCAGTTCATACAACATACCATCAAGCAGTACACACAAGAGCAGTTTCTTGCCCAAATGTCTAGCAAACTCCTTAAGGAGTCTCTTTGATGCCCATCATCCTCATGAAGTAGACTGGTGCTGCTAGGAGCAGATGTGTCTCATTGTCATGAAAAGTCTAAGTTCTTAAACATTTTAAATGTCATATTCTATTAGTGTTTGAAAAGTTTGAAAAATAACTATCCATCTGAAATACATATAACAAAACTGACCTTAAATGTGTATTAATAGACCAAGATCCACACCAAGGCAAAGTATTTATCACTATATCATATCCCCCTTTAAATGTAAATAAACATTAATAAACAATCATTTACATAATTTGGACATTGTTCTCTAGACTACTTCCTGCTGATTAGGAATGCTGTTAATCAGGTCTTTCAAGGAGTATCCTGTATGGTAGGTCCATCTCAGTCAGCAGTCCTAAAGCTGCCATGGATGTTGGACTATCTGGGCCATTGCTTCAGAAAATCTTGTTTGATCAAACCATATTAGCCAGTAAGGAATACAGCTTTTTAATCCTCTGTGTAAACAAAAGCAGAACCGCTTTTCTAAAGCAACAAATCCTTAGACCCAAATTTGGAAGTCAAGATACCTTTAAAACATATATGTTGGTTTAGCTTAGCAGCCCACACAATGAAATGTCTCTCTGTACTTAGCTCATTCATAGTCAAAAAAGCAAAGAAAACACAATAATATACATAATCCAGACTCTCTATGTATATTCCATCTTTATGTGGCTTATTTTTACTCTATTAATTTTCTTCCGAGTTTAATATTTATTATCTTTACTCCTTTAATCTATGACTGTCTGTACTCTTATATTATAACTGAGCCATCTCACCAGCCATTGATATTCAATTTTTAATAAGTCTATAATTTGTCTTTCAATTCTTTTTTAAATGCCTCACTTTCTTTACTCAGGAGCTTTCACAACTGGCTACCATGTCTCCCTGTTGCTGACACAATTCCATATAGAATCTGCAGAGAAATCTTTCTCTAATCACTGACTCTAGAAAATTGTTTCACGCACAGCCCAAGATCTACTCCTTCTGCAGAAAGACCTCTGTTCACTCTCCACGAAGGACCCAGGGGCACTGCCTATACACACCACATATGAGAGACTGTCAGGACCTCTATGTCAGTGAGTATGCCATTTGTAGATTCTACCAAAAACATATGGGGAAAAGAGGGGTGCCATAATTTTCCTCTCATGGATGTGCACAGGTCCCCTGAGATACTTTGTCCAATTTATAAAGGTTTTGGTTTCTACTTGCATCCCAGAACCAACACCTTACAGAGACAGGTTTATTTCTATATATTCCAAGTGAGCATTTGATAGCGTAAATACTAACAGGAAGGGGTTTCTAGGGCCACTCACATTGGTGGCTCCAAAACTGTCAAGATTTTTCCTCCTTGGCTTTTACATTTTGAGCAATCTATGAACAAGAGAATTCCATCAAAAGAAGCTTAAAGGAAAAATTCCTACAGGAGAAGGATGTCTCGGGGTTGGGGAGATAAGAGAAAGCAATCTCAGGGTGAGGGAGACAGCTCAGTGGGTAACTGTGAGGACTTGAGCTCAGATTTCAAGAACCCACATAAAAAGACAGATATGATATCTTCCCCTTCATAGCAACTGTATCCTACCATGACCATCTCTAGAGCCCGGCCCTCCAAGTCCCCAGCCCCTCAGGGTCCCTTTCTATTTTCCTGGTTTCTTTGGTTACTTCATATTATAGACTTACTAACTACGAACCACAAATAAGAGAGAATATTGGCCATTAGTCTTTCTGGGTCTGGGTCACCTCAAAAATGGGGTAGCAGCCTAAGATGGGGTTTTGCTAAGCCTAAGATTGCTTCCTACTGACAAGGTAAAATACTGACTAAAGCCTACTTGGGTGCTGGGGCTTGTCTGGTTTACCAAGGGAAGTCAAGGCAGGAGATCAACGCAGCAACCTGGAGGCGGAAACTGGAGCAGAGGCCGCAGAAGACTGCTGTTCACTGCTGTGCTTCCTGGCTTGCTGAGCGGTCTTCGAGGAAGTTGAAGAATAGTTATAATTATAGTTTTCACTAGTTATGATAGAAGATACAGTAGATATAAAATGTTGTAACTGTAATTCTTGCTTGATACCTGATTTGTTATATTTTTAATTTTTTTAATATTTTATAATTTTACTATATTATAGTTAAAACCTTCCTTTTTATTTAAAGAGAAAAGGGGAAATGATATGGGAAGTCCTTCTGTATATGTGGTGTTTTTATTGGTTAATGAATAAAGAAGCTGCTTTAGCCTGTGATAGGGTAGAATAGAGCTAGGTGGGGAAGACTGAACTGAATGCTGGGAAGAAGAAGAGGAAGTCAGGGAGAAGCCATGTAGCCACTGCTACAGACAGACACTCCGAAATCTTGCTGGTAAGCCACAGCCACGTGGCCATACACAGATTAATAGAAATGAGTTAACCAAAGATATAAGAGCTAGTTAGCAATATACTCAAGTGATTGGCCAAACAGTGATTAAAATAATATAGTTTCTGTGTGGTTATTTCAGGAGTCTGGGCAGCAGGGAAATGAACAAGCAGCCTTCCAACAACACACATGTATGTAGTTTTCAACAGAAAAAAAATGCCTTCCCTTTCTTCAAAAAGAAAATAAAAAATAAACAAAAAGTCTTCTCTTCCCATTTAGGCTCCAAGCCCCTGAGAAAATAACATGCAAGTTTCTGTCCTTGTGCAGCCTGCATTTAGCTTAAACAGCCTCTGAAATCAAGGCTGGCAGAATTTTTGTAGGTGTTGAAGAGTAGCAGGGGCAGGAAGAATGAGCTAAAGGAAAATTTACCAAGCAGCTAGGTTACTTCATTTATATTTATTAAACAAATAGTTTTAGTACTTACTATAAAATATAAATCTCATAAAAGTTGTCTCTGTCATTTTCTGTTGCTATAACTAAATACCTGAGAACTGAGTAATTTATAAAGAAATCCATATAAAATCTATGTTAAAAAAATCTATTTACAGTGCTGGAGGTCAGAAGTCTAAGACTGGGTAACCATATCTGCTCAGTTTCTGGTAAAAGTTCTCTTGCTGGGTCGTACTGTGGTAGAGAGAGTTCCATGGTAGCAAAGAGCCAGTGAGGGAGCACAGCCACTCCCTCAGTAACTCAGGAAGCCACAAATCATCTCCCAGGATTCCATCGAAGACCATTAACATAAGACTTCGGTTATTAAGTTTCCAGCATGAAAAATTTGGAGAGCACATCCGATGCCCAGCCCATCTTATGCATTTATTATTCATCACCTCTCATGGTGCTGTGGGTGAGTTCAAATGGGTAGTTCTAGTTTGGGATCTTTCATGGAGCTGCGAGCAGGCAGCAGCTGATTAAACAAGATGGAAGAACCCAGACAGAAACTCTCAAGGCTGAAGGTTGATGTTATCTCTTGGCTAAAGGAACACTGCTGGAAGCAATTTGCATGATATCAACCAGCCCACCTACAAATGATCTCACTAGACACAATTCTTCGGATCTTAAAGATCACAGCCAGGTCCTAAGAGGAAATGTCTCAAGATCCAGCATTCCAAGAAATGCAGGAAGAGGCAGCAAGCTGCTTATGGCCTAAAACTTCAAATGCACCCCATAGTCAGGGAAAGACTTCATAAAAATTTGAATAAGGTAGGGGGTACTGAAGAGAAGGACGCACGGTTAAGTATACTTGTTGCTCTTGCAGAGAACCAGAGTTCAGCACCCAGAACCCACATGGCAGCTCACAAAGGTCTGTAACTCTAGTTCCAGGGCATCTGACAACCCTACAATGGGTGTCAGGCACACATGTATATAGACATGCATGCAGGCAAAACATCCACACATATAAGATGATGAATAAATCTAAATAACACATATAAACAGATTTTTTTTTAAAAAAAAAAGTATGATTAAGGAAGGTATGGCTCCTTGGGATGGAAAAATCTTTTTTTTAAAGATATATTTATTTATTACACATACAGTGTTCTGCTTTCATGTATACTTGCAGGCCAGAAGAGGGCACCAGATCTCACTACAGAGGGTTGTGAGCCACCATGTGGTTGCTGGGAATTGAACTCAGGACCCCTGGAACAGCAGCCAGTGCTCTTAACCTCTGAGCCATCATCTCTCCAGCCCTGGAAAAATCTTTAAAGACCAAACAGATAGATACATTATAAATAGATGATAGATAGATAAAGAAATAGATAGATGATAAAGATAGATGGTAGACAGATAGATGCATGCATACATGTTACATATCATACAGCCCAGAATGCATTATTATTTATATATTATATAAACATGTTATAAAATACGCTTTACACACATTATTTCATCACATAAATGAGTTTGGGAAGTAACCAGTGAGGCACCTGAGCTTCAGAGAACTTAAGTCAGTAGTCGAAGATGACCAAGCAACACCTCCCCTCTCCAAAATCCAGTCAATGTACCATCTGCTCTTAAAAATGCAAAACTATCCATCAGCTAGCTTTACTTTCAACATGCAAAATTCTACTCTATGCAGCACTGGTGGAGAAGCTCTTAGCTTTAGTCAGGGAGATGTCTCAAGATGGTGAAGAGCTCTCTATGCTAGCCTAACAACCCAGATGCCTAGTTCAGATCCCTGAGATCTTAAAAGCGAGATGCTGGAGCCCAAGACTGCAATCCCAGCCCTCCCATGGTGAGGTGAGAAACAGAAGAATCTCCTGGAAAGCTTGTGGGTCATTTAGCCTGGAATAGGCAGCAAAGAGCCAAAGACCAAGAGACTTCCTGCCTTAACAAAGCTGGAGGCAGGAACCGACTCCTGAAAGTTGCCCTCTGCCCTCTACGTAGATGTATGTGTATACTACAACACACAAACACACAAATAAGCACATCGTGCACACACACACATAGTACAAGCACGCATAAACAAAAAGAAATACTAAAGAGTTGCTAAGAAGCCTTTTAAAGTATGATCTTATTATGTAACTCTGCCATGATGGTAGACATGTAGAAACAAGGAAGGCCTCCAGTACCAACCAGCCTCGGCTACATAGTGAGTTCAGGATCAGCCTGGGCTAGCTACATGAGACACTGTTTCAAAAGACAACAAAAGATCTTGAGGTATGAATTGTGGCAAACAACAACACTTCAATTTTGATCAATCCTCCCCATCAAACTCCTGAAATTAAATGCAGGAAGTATTCTGCCTCCCATACCTACAATTTGATCAATCCCCGGAGGATCTTTGGGGGGGGGGGGGACTTTCTTCTTTCTTTTTTTTTTTATTTATTTTTCTTTCTTTTTACACATGACCTTGCTGTATAACTTGGGCTGATCTCAAATTTGCAACCCCCTTCCTAACTCATGGCACCTTGTGCCACCACACCCTGCTATACAGACTAAACAACACGGCATAGCACGACATTTAGGATGGGTTAGGTATACAAATTGGAGATGATTTAAAACGGGGTGTCCAACCTTTTGACATTCAACATGACATTGTCATCTACAAATGTGTTGAGCTACATTCTTAGTTATCATGGAACACATTTGTCCAAGCGCTATCAATCAGATGGTCCTGAAAAGTACACAGAGTGATGTTCATGGAGTTTATGAAAATATATACGGCACTGCATAAGAGACTAAAACATGAAAGGAGTTTGGTATGGGGAAGTGCCGAACAGACAACTTTGTTGGGAACAGCCAAGGGAAATGGCACTAAAAATGTTTCTTGATCTCTTTGTATATTCTTTAGCGATAGAAAAAAAAAAAACATTAAGAGTAAGATAGATACAGATCAGATCCGGGTGGAGAGCAAGGACCAGCATCCAGGAGTCTGCAAAGGAGCTGCTGGAACCCTCCTGAAGGAGAAACTCCACCACATTGCTCTTGGTATGTTTCGTCCAAGAGGAAGGGATTGTCTTTGTTGAAGGCATAAAAATTTAAATACTATTGATTTTCTCCCTACAGACCAGGAGAACAGGGGTGAGAGAGTGTGGGTGGGTGTGAGTGGGTTTAGAATGCTTTTCCTTTTCCTCTGTAGTAGGTAGAGGGCCATAAAAACCTTCAGCTGTTTTATCACGGTGTTGATCACTTTCCCTACCTACAGGGCAATAATTTTCCACTCTGCAAGGCAATCAATATGCTATCTACCACCATTGACTCCCCTCTAGTCCCTTCTCCTTACCCTCGCAGTTTTAAAGATATTTCGAAAATTACAACTTCTTTAACGTTTCCATTTTAAGCCTTTGGTTCTGTTCAAAGCTGTTAGTTTCCGACTTAAGGGAAATTTTTGTTTGTTTGTCTCTGCTCTCCAGTTAGAAGCCCCATAGTTTAGTTTTTAAGGACTCCAGTCACAGTATACCTTATTTGTCCCCTTGTGTCTGCTACTGGAGCCCTAGGTGTTTTGTATAATGCATGAACGAGCCCCGCTTAGAAATAGAAATGCATTTTCAATAAGTATTTATTATGTTGTTCTGAGCATACAGCTTTAAATTTGCCCGCTGTAGCTTGAAGCATTACACAAACTGCTGGTCTGCTGACTGCCTCTCTGGCAGCAGCACACACAGAAAATAGATTGCTAAGGGTTTTTCCCCCTCCTCCTCCTCCTCCCCCTCTCCTCTTCTCTTCTCTCTCTCTCTCTCTCTCTCTCTCCCTCCCTCCCTCCCTCGCTCCCTCCCTCCCTCGTTTTTTCCTCTTTCTGGTTTTCTTTAAACCAGTCGTGGACATTTTTTTTTTAATCTTGTGGCATTTTTAATCAACACGTATTTCCTTCCAAGACCTATGCTCCTCTATTGATTCCCATTAAAATGCTTTTCTTTTCTTTGACCCCCTCTGCTGATCGAATTTCAGATCAGCCACAGGATATGCAACTAACCTTCCGGCACTACTGAACCCAGCCGAGCGAGGGTGATCAAAAGACTTGATGCATTCATTAAACATTCCCCTCGCCCGGGCAGAAGCTCTAATGGAAGCTATCTCTTTGCACGGCAAATTTCCCCCCCTTTTTGTCTTTCCCTCCACCCTCCAACGGGAAAAAAAATGTTTTTTTGCCTTTGATCGCAAGGGAGGGGAGGGGGAGAACATGAGAACAAAAGAGACCTATCTTTTTCCCCCGGGCTGACGTCAGTTTGATTTTACTGACAACTATTCGAGCGTGCGGAGCAGTTGGAAGCGGCCCCAGCCGCCCCCGCCCCCCACACCTTCCACTTTGGGGAGAAAACAAGACTTTTAGCGGCTCCGGAGACGCGCCCTGAAAATGGCCCGCTCGGCAAAGGGCATCCGAGGCTTATTTGTGTGGCACGATCTTTACTGGGGCGGAAAACACGCGGCGGGGGAGGAGCGGGAACAGGCGCAGTCGGGCGGGGAGAGCCAGGAATGTTCCTTCCCGGCCGCGAGCCGAGGACGCGGGCCGAGGAAACAGGCCCCGCCCGGCCGCCGCGGGTCCGGGCGCGGGCGGCTCCGGGCGGCTCCGGGCGGGGCCGCGGCGCTAGGGTTCCGGCCTGACGGAGCCGGGGGAGCCAGGAGCCCGCGACCCCTCCGGCGCGCGTGCGCCGTGCGCCCGCCCCCCCATCCCCCGCCCGGGCCGCGGAGGCCTCGGCGGCGCCAGTCTCCGCTCCGGGAGCGCGGCGGGCGGTAAAACCCGGGCCGGATGGGGTTGCGGATCGTACGACGTGGCGGCGTGGCCGGTCTGGAGGCCGCAGCAAGCAGAGGCCCCGTTCCGGCGTCCTCCACCCGGCTGGAGAAGCTGCAGAGGTCCCAGTCGGGCCCCGGGAGGAAAAGGATCGGCAAGAGGGCAAAGCCGCAGCTGCGGTTGCCAAGGACCCGAAGATGTATGAGCGGCCTGAACCGTTTCTGGAAAAGTCATATTTTCCAGGTTTCGTGAAGTAGTCACCCGCTCCTAGTCTAAATCTGGAGGCGGCTGTGCGTCTATTTCAGGGAGAGAGGAAGATGTGAAACTAGACCGGACTCCGGGAAACGTGGGCCGTGGGGTTGGCCTGCGCCTGAGGTCCACTCGGTCCCCTCCTGACTCCACACCTGGGGGTCTTCGTTAGTTTAGGGCCTGTTCGGGGGCCCCTGGAGGGAGGCGATTAGAAGTGGCCCTAAGGCTGGGGGCGTGGCTCACCTCACTTTTCTTTAAGAGTCTTGACTTTTCCAAGTAAAAACATGCAGTAAATAAAACTTCAGTTTTTCACTTGACCCCTTGTGTGTACCGTAATTATTATTTTTTTCTTTGAAGTGGTGGGAATCGAACCCTAAGCTTCCGGCCTGATACAATACTCAAGTACATCCGCAACCATTGCCCTGGAGGAAATTAAGTATGTGTGTTTTCTAACCATCTCCCGGTGACTGAGGAGGATTCCCAAAGCATGAATACCAAGGTTTATGATTTGATATCTACCCTAGGCCCACCATAAGCACTGAGTAAGGGTTTTTCTGAATGAGTGTATGTAAGCTAGAATGAAGTCTTGAGAGACTAAAAGGAAAGATCTCCTAACTTTACTGAGTAAGAGGGATAGAAGGGCTTCCTAAAAGGCTGGGCAGTGGGGCAGCACCAGCCACACACACATTCCATGCTGAGGCGAGGACATGAACATGGGAATGACTGTGTGACAGAAACGTCGTAGGGCTAAGTAGTGATGTCAGTATGTGATACAATAAAGAATATGGACTTACAGAAACCAAGAGAAAAAGAAAACAGGGCAGTGGACAGCTTATGGGAATTTTAGAAAAATTACATGAAATGAAAAATGTCCATGAAAAGCCCTGGCTTGGGAGGTGGGGAGACACTGGATAGCAATGTGGAGGTTCTCCCTGGAAAAGGGGAGCAAGGTAAGTATGAAGTTAATGTTTTCATTAGCCATCTCCGGCCATTAGGATCTTTCTTATGGGTGAAGACATGAGTTGATTTAGACACAGAAAAAGGTATTAGTCATCTGTAAAGAGATGAAACTCACTGGAGACAAGATAAATGTCTGCCCCGAGGAATTTTGAATAAGCCGTGGCAGGGTCACAATATGGAGAGCAAGAGAAAATGCAGTCAAGTCACTGAAAATACAATTCAGGGCCAGAGAGAGGACGGCTCGGCACTTAGGAGCACCCGTTGCCTCTGCGGAGGACTCGGCTCGGTTCCCAGCACCTATGTGGTGTCGCACAATTGTCAGTAATTCCAGCTTCAGGGAAGCAGTCAGTCTCTCTCGGCCTCAGGACCAGGCACACATGCTGCACATACAGACGTGCAGGCAAAACCTTCAGGCGTGAACTCTAAGTCAGTACATAATCTCAAAACACAGTGCGGAGCTGGAGCTAGATGGCCGTTAGTGAAACACTCAGGTTGCACAAAGGGGCAACTGAGCTCAACTTCCAGAGCTCACATCAAAATATCCAGTGTGCATTCCTAATTCCAGCACTGAGGAGATGGAGTCAGGTGGATCCCTGGGGCTCCCTGGCCAGCTAACCTAGCCTACTTGGCAAGCTCCAGAATAATAAGAAGCTTTGTCTCAAACACCAAAGTGGATGGTTCCTGAGGAATAAGACCTGCCAGGACCTGAGCAGCTTTGGACCTAACCATACTGGGCTGAAGGGGAAAAAAGAAACAAGAGACACAAGCACCCACCTACGCAGAAAAGCAGGGAAGGGTAGGTGGTGAGCTCTGATAGACACATACCAGCAGCCCTGGTTGCTGGCTAATCTCAAGTGGAGAGTCTGTAGGGCAGCAGTCTCGGGCTGCAGTCATCTTGGAGGAGAAAAATGTGCTCTGTACTTCCTGCAAACACTGTCAACATTCATATTCAACCAGGGAAAGTTGTTAGGATTCCACTGAGTCTAAGGGAGTGGTTTTCTTTTGTTCTTTTTTGATTTTTCAAGACAGGGTTTCTCTGTAGAATTCGCTCTGTAGACCAGGCTGGCCTCGAACTCACAGAGCTCAACTTGTCTCTGCCTCCAGAGTACAGGATTAAGGACAGTGGTTTTCAATCTGTGAGTCTAGATCCCTTTGGGTCCCGGCAGGTCTATTCCTAACCATCCACTTCGGTTTTCGAGACAAAACTTCTTGTATATTAGATATTTACTTTACGATTCATAACAGTAGCAAAATTACAGTTACGAAGTAGCAACAAAATGGTTGGGGCTCACCACAATGTGTGACAGCATTAGAAAGGTCTACGCCATTGTGGTCCTTGACATGGCTTTGCTCATGTCAATAATACACATTCACTCGGGGCTGCAACACTCGAGGTTGACCTCTGGCCTCCATACACAGGCGTGTGCATGTACACCCGCATGAACACATGCTTAAAACCACAGTGCTTTATTGGAAAAGCGCACACGATACATTGCTACTTCAAGAAGCAGGTTATAGGTTTAACAGGTATGTAAGGACACGCCTAAAATATGAGGGATGCTCTCTGGGTGGAGCCATTCTAAGTATAATTTTTCACTTTCTCATTCATCCCTGTAGAACTGGCTGAAGCAAGTCTCCATATTTTTGAAGCCCAGGGCCCTTCTGTTGCAACACGTGTGCTGTCGGTCACACTGGGTGTCCTCCTATGGAAAAGCAAAGCACACAGTCTCCGGAGTCAAGCTGACCTGAGGTCTGCACAGGCGTCATTTCTCACTGCCTGTGCCATCTGGCTCCAGCAACTACAAGACCTTTCTGGGCTTCAACAACTTCATCTGTGAAACGAAGGTAATAACAGCATCTACCTAACAGGGTGTTGTGAGGATCCTGCCACGCACGAGGTCTCAGCCTGGGAGAGGAGAGCGTCCACGGGAGGCAGAGGGCAGTGACTTCGGAAAACACCTTTTCTTAGTAGTTTCTTCCTCCATCATCGTGACAGTCCTTTGTGCCCACAAACAATCCTTCATACTCTCACACAGTAAGACTGAACTTTCTCACTCTCTGACGTCACGGGTGGCCATGTAATTAACTTTGGTCACCAGTGTGGACAAAGGTAACTTGTAACCAGTGAGCTGCTGGCCAGGTTCTATTTTGACATCTGCCACGACAACCAGCAATGCTCAGGTCGTGTCTTCTGGAGCCTGATACTGGGGAGGGTGCAGAGCCTGTCGTAATCCTTGAGAGAAGTGTAACACAGGGAAGATCAAGTCTGGTTTTTAGACCACAGGGAAACCGGGGGCTCTTTGCTGCCTAAGCCTTGTTTATCTCATCCTGGGAGGAGAGGGGGCCCCTCTTTAGTATTGAGACCTTGAGAAAGGTATTTCCCTGGTCAGGCACCCATCCCTTCTCATATACAATGTAGGTGCAGTATTCTCCATCCACAGGGTTGGAGAAGAACATGTTTGCATGTGTGCAATATTCTGTCTTGTGCCTGGTACTGGTAGGGACACACAAAGTGACAGGGTCAGGTGTCATCTCACCGTAGCAGCTTCTCCCCCACTCGCTGAATGAGACCCACTATCAACACTAACAGGATCTGCTGGGCCAACCCCTTGCCTTTGAGTTTCTGCACACTCGTGTGTGCAGGTGTATGTGTATATACAAGTGTGCATGTGTGTATATGTGCGTGGGTGTGGAGGCCAGAGAAACAACCTCACGGAACATTCCTGGGGTAGTCCTCACATGTTTCTTTTTGAGACAGGATCTCTGACTGGCTTAGAACCCAGAAAAGTAAGGTAAGCTGGCTGTTCGGGGTTGAGATGACAGGTTTTTGTACCTCGCTGGCTTCTTTGTTGGTTTGTTGTTTGCTTTTCCCTGGGTTCTGAAAATCAAATTCAGTTTCTCACACTTGCAAGGCAAGAACTTGACTGACTGCCACCTCCCCAGCCCACCCTTGGTATTTTGGCCTTTGCGTCTACTGCAGCCACAGGCCTAGAGATTCACACAAACGAAATGGAAGAGTCAGTGTGTGTGTGAGGTAAACGCTCCCATGCACACACTGAAAATCTCCTTCCATCCTTGGCAGAAGTGCTACATGATCAAGTCCAAAGGGCAGCAGAGTCTGTCTCTGTCCCCATGGCCAAGAGAGACCTCTAAGGAGCTAGGAACACCCAAAAGTCCCAGGACCACAAAACATGACTGTGCCCGACACAGACCACTACAGGATAATAACATCCAGCTTCTTCTCACGTAAAACCAGTCTTCTGCTGGAGCCAGGCTGTTGGCAGAGGCTGCTCGTTCATTTCCTGACTGCCTAGACCCAATCACACAGAAACTGTATTATTACAACACTGCTTGGCCTATTAGCTCATGCCTCTTATTGACTAGCTTTTATATCTTAAATTGCCCATTCCTATTATTTTATATTTTACCACAAGGCTTGTGGTTTTCCAGTACAGTATGGGGGTGTCTTTCTCCTCCAGCAACTACGTGGCATCTCCCTGACTCTGCCTACTCTCTCTCTCTATCTTTTCCAGCCTGGATATATTCTGTTAAGCCATTGGCGTAAAGCAGCTTTTTATTAACCAATGACAATCAAACATATTCGTAGCATACAGAGGGGAATCCCACATCACCACACTTGCAGGGACAGCACTCAGGAGGCAGAGGCAAGAGGACCTCAAGTTTGAAGTAGCCCTTGACTACGTAGTTAAATCATGTCTTTAAATCAAAAAACAAATGTTAAAGGAACATTTATTTTCAATAAAGCCTCACTTTAACAACACCAGTGTTCTTGCCCCCTTGGATTCAGAAGGAGTCTCTCATGTGGAGAGGGTAGCTTGTATGGCTTGGTCTCCCTGGTGCTTTCTGCCCCCTGCTTAGAGGAAGCACATGGCCACATGGCATAGGAAAACATTGTTTGTGTTCCTGCATAAGTGGGGTGTCTCACGGTTCAGACAATTCATGAGCAGTCCTCTGAGGGAGTTTGGACACAAGGCCAAGCACCCCTGAGAATCAGGAGTGTGGAGCGTCTCTCTTCTCCTGGCTCAGCAGGAGGTATTGTGGAACCTTGCCAATGTGGAAATGAACAGAAAGGACAGTGAATTCCCAGGCAGCCCCAAAGACACCTTATTGCGTGGATTTCCTCCAGGCTGATGACGAACACAAGTCATCTTCACCCTACCCAAGGGACAGTCACCCCCACTAGTGTTGTGAGTGATTGACGTCCGTATTTTCACTCCAGCGAGGGTTTCCACACAGCTTCTCTGTTCAGCCTTACAGCAATCGGGTAGTCAAGCGACATGAACCCTCCTTTGCGGATCCTCTCTAGGACGTGGTCCTCCTAGGCTTCAGGACTGAGGCAGCAGTCACACAGAGGAAGACCAGGGGGCGGGGAGTATTGAGCCTGGCGGTCCTGTGAAATTAAGGTCAGTAAACAGGGGGCTCATATTCACCTGATACACAGCCACTTCCGTTTCCCCACAACCATCCGGCAGTTGCTCCTCCACCTGCCCAGCAACACTGACCCAGGCATTAATGACTTGCTTCCTCTCCGCTCCCACTGCCCATCTTTTCCTAAGCGCCGCTCTCATCATGGCGCTTTCTCATAAAAAAGAAAGTGTGTGTGGGCGCGCGCGCGCGTGGGTGTGCAAGCATGTGCTGTAATCTGTAAACACAGCCCTCCAAGGATGGGAACACACACAACAATTTGGCTGTTGCTACATTGATTGCTCCTAATTAAAGCAGAAGTCCACTCTCCAACTGCTCCCTCCCTGGTCGGGGTCCTCTACCTTCTCCTTAACATCAGTTGGGATGTTGTACACATAACCAGAAGCAGCGGCCCCATGCAATAAACCCAGCACTCGAGAGGCCGAGGCAGGAAGATTGTTGCGTTAGGCCAGCCTGGGTTATATAGAGAGCTCAGGGCCAGATTGGGCTGCTCTGTGATGTCCTGTCTCATAAAATTAAAAAAAAAAAAATTAAATCCACACATAAGCAGGGAGCCTGTACTCCACGAAGCCATCCCTGGCAGGCCCTCTGCAGCTCACACAAGCCCCTCCAAACTAGCTTCATTAATCCCTCAAGGGTCAAAACATTACAAAGTGGCCCACAGACAAAGGTGTTCTGAAGGAAAGCAACACCAAGGTCTTCAAATTCCACACCTGCTTTGTATTAAGCACCTGTCTGTCACAAGGGTTCTTTCTTTTTTATTTGTTTATTTTTATTTTGTGTGCACTGGTGTTTTGCCATGGGTGCCCTATCCCCTGGAACTGGAATTGCATGCGGGTGCTGGGAATCTAACACCGCTCCTCTGGAAGAACAGCCAGTGCTCGTAACCACTGAGCCATCTCTCCAGCCCTACAAGGGCTTTTTCTAAAGTCACCTTTATTCTCACTCAGTCTCAGTCTCACTGTGATTCTCTCTCAGGTTTTAAAAATCCCATCTGAGCTGGGTGTGGTGATTCATACTTCATGGCTCAGAGGCAACGGCACAAAGATGTCTTTACATTCAAGATTAGCCTGGGCTACACAATAAGTTCTAAGCCAGCCTGGGCTAGTGTGAGGTCTTGTACCAAAAATTCCCATAATGAAATAACTTATCTAGACATCAAATAATGGAAAACATGTGTTCATGGAAGGGAGGAGGATGGCTCTAAAGCCTGTGTGATAGTTTGCAAGGGCTGGCAAAACAAATTATAATAGACTAAGGGTGGGGGTCGACAATAGAAACTCGCTGTCTCCCAATGCTTAGAACCGCAAGTCCAAATCTGAAGTATTATCCTGGCCAATTCTTCTGAAAGCTCTGAGAGGGAATGTTCCGGACGTCTCTCCTTGACTTGTAAATGGCCTGCTCCTTGTGTCTCTTTATACCATCTTCCCTCCATGTCTGTCTCTGCCGAGCTTTCACTTAAGGGCCACCCTATTGCCTCATGCTAATTGAATCTACAAAGATCCTGTTTCCAATACGGTCACATTCTGAGGGGCTGGGGGTGAAGAGTTCAATACGTGAACACAGTTTCACAACCCGTAATGGGTTGGGTTAGCAGGCCTTTTGCAAATCAGGTGTTGTAGCAGTTTGTATTGATTGCAGGATCTTGAATCACCATGGAGACAGATCCCTGGGCATGTCTGCCAAGGATAGGTTAGCTGGGGTAGGACCAAATGAAAGAGGAGAAAGAAGCCAGGCTCCAGCATCCATCCCTCTCTGCCTCCTGACCCCAGATGCTAGGTGACCCACTGCCTCAGGCTTCTGCTGACCTTAATGCCTCTCCAGAGGGACTGTACCCTGAAATTGTGAGCCCTAAGTTGCATTGTCCCAGCAATGCCCAGGTGCTTTCCAATGATTAAATGTCAACAAAACTAAAAGAGGATCGAAAGAAGCTATCATATGACTGATCTTTAAATATGTTGGATAATATATTAGCATATGCTTAGGGCAGATAATTTAGAAGAATTCCTAAGATAAAGAACGTGTTCCTAATAACACTGTCTACATTCCATCTTCTCCTACGGAAGCACCAGGGTTTCTTGACTAAAAAAAAAAAAAAAAAAAAAAAAAGATAAAATTCCAACTGATGTTGCCTACTTTGTGATCATAGCAATCTGGTAGTAATATTTATCCCAGTCAGAAACGTGTGAGAAAAGTACAGCACCCATTCCTCTTATTAAAAAAATATATAAACTACCAATAAAACTTTCTCTTCACGCCAGCACTTATCAAGATTTTCCACGCATTTAGGTTGCTTTGATCTGTCACGTGCTACTACTCATTGTGAAGATAACGCAATCCTGAAAACACTTAGAGCCTTAAGTCACGGGAATTTAAAAATGTATAAATTTTCATTCTTCAACATAGACTTGATAGATGAAAGTATAACATGATATTTGAAAGGGACTTTTTATCATAATTATATTACAATAGCATAAGATTCTGAAGTAGAATGGAAATAAAATTTCTAAGAGAAAAGGGAGCACACACATATACATACACACACACACACACACACACACAATTTGCTAAAGAGAAACCTGTGTGTTGTTTCTTCGATAGACAGTGAAGGTACCAGGCCAGGATGAGACTTAGAGGCAAAAAGAATGATGTCACCATTTCATTTTATTTTAAAATGTCAGTATTACTATATGCTAGATATTTCATTGCTAGCAATACTTAAGTTTATGATCAAATTCTGCGTGTCAGTTCTAAAATACTCAGAGAAGAGCAGAGTCTCTGTGCTTGTTTCTGTGGTGACTTGTGTGAAGGGTCAGAGTCTCTATGTTTGTTTCCGTGGTTACGTGTGTGAAGGGTCATATTTGCGGAGGTCAAAGGGAGTTGATGCTGTCCTCCACCTTGTGGATTCCAAGCATCAAACTCAGGTCCTCAGACTCGGCATGAAGCATCTTTATCTGCTGAGTCGTCTCACTGGCCTAAGAGCATAGCTCTTTAAAGCATTGTAGGGTCCTTGAAAAAAAAAAAAAAACAGCCTTATTCAAAAGTTTGATTCATATGACACCCATTTTTATTTTGTTCTTTCTTAATGTGGTCCTTGATAGCCTCCCATGGACATTGGATGCATTTTCTCACCCAACAGTGGAATGGTGGAGCTGGATGAGCACTTGCGACCTTTCCTCCTTTCTGAGAATGACATCATGGCACGAGAATCGCACAGTCAAGCACACGAGCCACACCCCTCCTCCAAAGGCTCAAGGGTGATCACAGAAGAGGGACCAGAAGGACAGTGAGAGCCAGAGGCAGTGAATGACCAGGGCAGCTGCACATAGGAACCCCCAGTGGTTGGGACTGCATCCGCAGCCCTGTACAAGCCCAAGCCAAACCTAATCCCAGCGTGGGGAAGAGAGCTGGGTGTGAAGTTCTGCCCTAGTGAAGGAGCCATTGGCAGTTCTTAGCTGCTGGGAGAGGAAGGGGTCACTCTTCTCTAAGAGTGTAGACCCGATAAGTCAACCCCCTTTCAGTGGAAGGCCGCCTATTGAAGAATATTGGCAGGACAAATTGGCCTAGACTGGGGAGGTTCGGGTGGAGGAGGGGGGCCAAAGTTAGGGAGGGAAGGGGTAGATCTGGGAAGAGTTAGGGGAGAGAGAGTGGATATGATCAAAGCATGAACAAACTTCTCAAGGAACTAATAAAATACGTGTTTTACAAAAGAAAAGTAGATGGTCTTAAGACCATGTGATGAGGTGCTACTTTACTTCCGTTCGATGCCTGTTATCAAAGAAAGAGAGCCCAAGAGGGAGAGAAGAGGAGAGAAATAACCAAGTAAGAATATACTGGGACAGTTCAAATAGTTGTTATGCATTGCCACCCCTGGGGAAAGTAGTATGATGGTTCCTCGAAAAATTAAAATATCATCAAATTAAATAATCTCACTGGGTAGTGGAACCTCACACCTTCACCCACACTTCTGCAAGTAACCCCTATAAACTTGGGTAAAAGCATCTCTTTGGTCTGCCATTGCTGTGTCTGGAATCAACATGTATCTGTTTGACTATTTCCCCCAGGAACCGTCATACAAGACAGTCGACTGGTAAAACTCATGAAAACGGTCATAGAATGAGAGTTTCTAAGGACTGGGAGGAGGGGCTCATGGGATACTGAGTTGCACATTTGTAAGATAGAAAACAATCTGGATATAGCTGTTGTAGACGATCATACAGCAATTCAAAAATCTACGGTCTTGGGATTCAGCGAGAGCAGGGTTCGAACCCAGAATTTTCTTAGTTTGTGATCTCGAAAGAGCTGTTTAAAATCCCTGAGCCTAAGTGTCTTGCCGTCCATGGGAAACAAAGATGCCACACTTGGAGGGTTGTTTTGAAAATGAAAACGTCAACAGACCCACAGTGGATGTTGTACTGTGATGCCAGAACCTCTTTTAATTGCCCTAGCTGTTGGGATGCCAACTAGAGGTGACCCACAGACCATGTTATGAGTCCTCTTGGGGGACAGTGAGTTGTCAACACCAGCTTGCAAGGTCCAACTTTCTTGCTTCGGTTTAGGACAGGGTTGACTGGTTCTCCAGTCAGAGCAGCCGAGGTTTTTGGGAGCTTCCAGTTGTCTCGGACGAAACTTGAACGCTTTTCTTACAGGAAGTGTCTCTCTCTGCAAGGCTCAACCACTTGCCTCTCTCTCCAGCTCCCCACACACACAGTTTCCAGCCACCCTGAGGATTCCAAGTTCCATCTCGCGGCTGTGCCTTTCGGCGCACAGTTTGTTCTGCCTGGAGCACACACCCTCCCAGGCTTGGAGTAGCTCCCTTCTTCCCTCTAAATCACACAGGTGCCTAAACCCTCTTCTCACTTGTATGCCAGGCCTGGTAGTCTCTGGCTTTGTGGTTCTTCTTCACAGCCGTGACGTTTGCATTGAGCACACATGTTCATTTGTGTGTACGTACTAGAGCATTTTCCGAAAGCAAGCACTTTCCCACGCTGTGCCCCGCGGTGCCCCCAGTAACCAGAACACCTGACAGGTAATCCGCACCAGGGAAATAGTCATGGAAAAAACGAAAGAGTCAGAGATAATGTGCACCAAGGACATAACTCAGCAAATAGCAAACGCCAGGGCCCCCGCACATGGTGCAAGTTATTAATATTTTATTGTTTCTTGTCCATTCAGCTCAGACAGTGAATGTCAGACTGTCCTTCTTTGTTTGTCTTTCTAGGCGCAGAGCCACTCCACGGGTAATCTCTAGCCAGGCTGGATGCGTCCTAATGCCGGTGGGAGAAGGGAGCTGAGGCGATCTCTGTCCATCCCCTCCCTGGTTCTCTTCCACTGGAAAGCTGGGTCCATCACAGCATGCCAGAACACCAGCCATCACTCCCTAAGAGAGTTAACCGTCTCCTGCCAGAGTCATCCTGGATCCCTGTGGAAGCTGGGGGCGGTGGGTGGAGGCCCCTGTGACATCTCTCCAGTCGTCTAACATCTTTAGATATTACTCTTAGAAACTCCAGAAAGGGAGGGGACAGACACCATCTCTGCCCTCACATCACTTGAAGTACAAAGTTGTCAAAGCAGAAAAGAGCGGGGTCCTCTGCATGCACCTGTTCTGGAGGCCATTGCCTCACCAGTAACAATGTCTCCTTTCTCTGCACAAGCCCCAATCTCCTCAAGGCCTGGTGGCTATGCTCTGTGGGTTCAGAAATGGGATGCACCTTGGTGGGTTTTATGACCAGAGTTTCTCCTGCTTTGCCATATTCAGGGAGGTGCGTACGTACGCACTACTGAACGGGCCCGTTTCCCTTCTGCGCATCTGTGTGGCAAAGCAAGCATACTGAGGACTGTGCTGCAGTTGGTGATAAGTCTTCGCTCTTGTTCCTATTTTGCAGATAAAAGAAAACGTGGGAAAGAGAAGCTGTGTCTTTTTTGCTGGGAATGCTTTCAAAAGGAGGGGAGGAGGGCTGGAATGTAGCTAAATAATGGAGCACTCCCCTAGGGGAAGACAGCTGGAGACATCACTCAGTGGGTGTTTGCCTAAGGGAGGAGGGCTGGGCTGTAGCTCATTGGCAGAGTGCTTGTCTGGCGTTTTGTGAGGCTCTGTGTTCAATCCTCAGCATCTCAAGAAAGAAGGGTAAGAAAAGCGAGGCGATTGGCAGATAGACATCCAGCCTGGTGTCGGAGAAGCTCACATTAGGAACTGAATCCACACCTTGACACTTGGAGGCAGCTGGCACCATCCTCGGAGGTTGAAAGGATTGGGGACTGTGTGTTGGGTCTCCAGAGGAAAAAGCACTGACGTGGGATTTAAACTAAGTTTCCTGGGGGCTGGAGAGATGGCTCAGTGGTTAAGAGCATTGACTGCTCTTTCCAAAGGTCCTGGGTTCAATTCCCAGCAACCACATGGTGACTCACAGCCATCTGTAATGGGGTCTGGTGCCCACTTCTGGCCTTCAGGCAAACAGACAGAATATTGTATACATAATAAACAAACAAACAAACAAACAAACTAAGTTTCCTGGTTTCAGGCCTCATTCTTTCACCAAGTCTCCTCAACAATGTATGAGGTGCCCTTGGGCTGGTGACCAGCTTCAAAACATGCTTGTCCCCTTAACAGCCGCCTCTCTGTCCCTTCTTTCTTTGTTAAGTTTGATTTAATGTATCATTAGTGGTAGTGTACAGTGCTCTTATGGAGACCAGAGGGCAGAGGGCAACGTTCAGGGCTCAGTTGTCTCCTTCCGTCTTGTGTGTCCTGGGGATAAAACTCAGTCATCTGGCTTGTGCCTGGAGTGCTCTTATCTGCTAAGCCAACTCGTTTGCCCTGGGTTCTACTTTGTAAAAAAAAAAAAAAAAAAAAAAAAAAAAACTAGCCAGGTATAGTGCTACTACACACCTTCGATCCCAGCACTCAGGAGGCAGAGGCAGGTGGATCTCTGAGTTCAAAGCCAGTCTGGTCTACAGAATGAGTTCTAGGACATCCAGAGCTACATAGTGAGACCTTGTCTTGAAAAAATATATAGAGAGAAAGTTGTCCAACTAGATTCAAAATATCCTAATTAGGGATGGAAAGATAACTCAGAGGTTAAGGTTATGTCCTCTGATGTCACTGAGGATCCAGTTTAGTTCCTAGCACCCACATGGTGGCCCAGCTCTCACAACTTCAGTTCCCAGGGCCCCAAAGTCCTTCTCTGACTTCTGCAGGCACATGGTGCACATACACACAGTTCCAGAGGATCTGATGCCTCTTCTGGAAGTGTCTTCTACCACACACCACAGCCCTGGTGCACATACGTACACTAGGTGTGTGCACATGCATACACTAGGTGTGTGCACATACTCCTAAAATACACACAAAATAACATGAGCGTTAACATATCATCAGTCTACAGTAATTCAACCAGGCTGGTAAGTTATGAGATCGAGCTCAGAAATAAGCACAAGCTGATAAAGGGAGCGTTCTGGTCAACAGAGGAAAGCCAAACTGCTCTGTATGCACTGTGTGAAGCCTGTGAGTGAAACTGTCCTAGGTGCCCAGTTACATGCAATATGCTCTCCAGCTTCCACCGTGACTGTTACGGGATTCAGGGGTAAGTCTCTGAATTCCGCAACCTTTTAGTTCTTAAATCTTCCTCTTACAGCATTCCAACTGTGAGGCCTCACAACCTCCTGCAGTGCTCCAGGATTTACCTAACACCTTCCCTACCCTCGTAGATGGGGCAGGCTTTTTGTTCTCGCTTTCTGTACACAGACTCCAGAGGTTAAGTTCGAAGCTGCTGTGGCCGAGTGAAACAGAGACATAGGCTTCCTGATGCCTTGGGCAGGGGTCTTACTACTCAACTCTAGCTAATGTCTCCCAACTGCTGCCCCATGCTCACACCACACAGTGTAGCAGTGGGAAACTAACGGAGGTGCCTGCGTTAATCTCAGCGCGGTGGCTGTCAGGAAGTGGTGGACTCTCAGTGTCTGCCCTGAAGTCGTGGACTCTCCGTGTCTGTCCTGAAGTCGTGGACTCTCCGTGTCTGTCCTGAAGTCGTGGACTCTCCGTGTCTGCCCTGAAGTCGTGGACTCTCGGTGTTTGTCCTTAAGACACGTATTTTGCATAATTACACATCACTGCTCCATTACGGTTTCATACTCCATTTTTCCACTTCCTGTGTCTTAAGCCAACTGCCGACAATTATGTAGGAATAACTGATGACTCTCTCCTGGCTCTCACTTGCTCTCCTTCTACAGAACTGCCCGTGTGAATCTCTGTCTGTAATCCGGTTGCTCATAATGGGATCTCCTTCACCTTAGTGAGTGCGGTCAGTTGTTCAGATCCCTCCCCACAGTGAGTCATCCTGTTGCTTTTCCCAGGCCTTCGGTGGCCACAGGGTGAGCGTGGTTCCCTCTGGTATTGGGCTTCTCTCTGGGCCAGCAACCCTTCTGCAGTCTATGCCCGGAAGCCTGTAGCAGAAGGCGGCACCTGTGGCCTTCTCTGGGCTTCTGGCCTCTCATTCCTGCCCAGGCCTCACTCCTTGGTTTGTACGTAAACCTGTGACTTCCTGATCCAGCTGCAGGATAGTCATTGCACAAAGCATGATCCATCGCCAAGGTGTCTTCCACGGCCAGGCAGAAAATGCCCCGAAAGCAGCTGACTCACGGACAGCAGGTACTGTGAGGAATACTAAATCAGTCATGGTTTTCAGTTAGTCACAGGGCAATGTGGACGGGTGCGCTACAGTTCGCATTCTGCGTGCCTGTTTCAGAAGGTAACGTGGTCTCCTGGAGACACTGCCTAGAGGCAGAGCACAGGAGAGAGATAGTGAGTTAGTGCCTGTCTTAAACCCTCTATCAAGTCAGATATTTGTCCTTATCCCCACAGATAAGTGCAGTCCTCACATCAAGGAAACATCCCTTTGCAACAGACAGAGACCACTGCTGAAAACCACAACCCATCCAACTGCAGAGCTGTGGAGCCCGGTCCCCGTGGATTCATCTACAAAACACTCCTGCACCTGAGGCTCAGGGAATGTTTGGAAGAGGGGATGGAAGGATTGTAAGAGGCAATTGCTGTGAGATTGTGTCTTCTTGGAATGTCAGGAGCAACCCCCATAGTCCCATCAACATGACTGCCCAAACGTGAGCTGAACAAGGCCAATAACATACATGCCAAAGTGGAGGGGAAGAAGGAGGCAAAGACCAGGAGGCCACAACCCCATGCGAAGAACTACAGGCAACGAAGGATTTCTGAGAGTGGGAGAAGTCATCTCTACCAGGAAAGTGCACAACAATTTGTAAGTAGCATTACACAGACTAAACAGGATGTGCCTGTGTGTTTAGGTGCTAAGTCAAAAACAAAACTGTGATCGTTCAGCCAGAGCATTTACCGGCTAGGATGCCGGATGTGCTCACCAGCTCCCTGTATGTTGACCTTTGTGTACACAGACCCACAGACCCATCAACAAACTGGTTTGTAAACACTCCTGCCCAAAGTGTCTGCAAAAGCTAATGGTCTTGATGAGCCTCTTTCTAGATGCTAATGAGTGCTGTGTCCAGGGCAGGCACAGAGCAGCCTGTGCCCAGGCTGACAGCAGCATCACCAGCCAGCATGGCAATGGTGGAAGAGTAAAACTGCTTCTATATATGCAGATCTTTATTTGGTATGGTGACAGTAACCACTGCAGAACGGGAGACATGGGGAATCTAGGAAATTCTAAAGGGGGGCCTCAGGGAGACTACATTCAACTGAGAGGAAAATGACCATTCTGGATAAAGCTAAGGGCGTGGCATTTTGTAAACTCAAGGGAGACGACGGGAGTCAGTTTCCCTCTGTCAATCTGTTGGCCTTGTGATGTCAGCCTGTAGAGAGCTGACACTGAATTTTCTTCAAAGCAAGATGGTTAAACTCAAAATAAAGAAATTTATGTATAAGTCAACCAAAGAAAAGCAGCACTAATACAACGGTGACTCGGCGCCCTGCTCAGCATTCAGGATGCTCTTCTGGGGTACTGGCTTTGTAGAAACATCTTTCTCACATACTATGAAATGTGGACCTGAGACCCCAGAGAAGAGGCACACAGTGCAATACTCTTCTCATTCTAAAGAGACTCTTGCTCAGCACAGACGGCTGGAACGTGTATTTCATTTTACTCACACACCTTTGTCTGTACCCAGAAACATAGTCATGGGGAGAAAGGAAGAGAAACAGAAGAAGAGTAGATGATGGAGGGAAGTAGATGGGAAGACCTGGGAGGAGAGGAAGAAGGAGAAACTATGGACAGGAAGAAAAATAAATAAATAAATAAATAAATAAATAAATAAATAAATAAATAAAAAGCTTTAGTTCCTCCATAGCAACAGTTATCTTTCTTAAAGGATGTGTTTGGTTTTGTGTGTGTGTGTACACACGTGTGTGTGCGCGAGTGTATGTGTACACACGTGTGTGCGTGCGTGTGCGAGTGTATATGTGCAATATATATTGGGGAGCGGGGTATGTGAACTCACCAGTGTGTTCCAGTGTACAGATCAGAAACTGACACCAGGTGTCCTCCCCAGTTGTTCTCCATCTTAGGTTTTGAGGCAGGGCCTCTCACTGAACCTGGAGCCCACCAATCGGCTAGACTGACTGCCAGTGACCTCCAAGATCCTCCTCTTCCCGGCTCAGATGCTGGAATGCTTGATGTGTACAGCCGCATCTGGCTTACATAGAAAGCATTTTACCTACCAAACCGTCTCCCCAAGCCTTCTTCTTTATCTATTTTTATTTTGCAATAGGGTCTCACATAGCACAGCTGGCCTCCAACTCTCTATATAGTAAGGATGTCCTAAAACTTCTGATCTTACTGCCTCTGCTTCCCTAGTGCTAGGCAAACACTCCACCAACTGAGCCACATCGCTGGCCTTGTCACTAAGAGCAAAGACACAAGGTGCCTGCTGTGTTCACATGTTCAGTGTCCATGTTGAGGGCATGTTTCTGGTTTCATCTCTTGCCTCTGGGACAACAGGGTGTTGTCATGGTCTGTTATCAGGAAAGGGGAGATAAAGATGGAGATTGTGAGTCACTGTTGACCCAGACCTGCTGTTCACCTTAATCAACCCCTCACTCCTGTGCACACGCGTATGGTATTCAAATTCTTTTAGCCCAGGTGGCTTTGCTAGCTTAGCCAGTGAAGTGCTACCTACGTAAACATCAGGACCTGAATTCAATGCCCAGAGCATATGTGAAAAAACAAAAAGCTGTGCACTGGGTCACATGTTTGCAATCCTACTGACCAGGCAGAGACAGTTTCATCCTTGGGGCTCATCAGCCAGCCAGCCCCATCAGGTTAGTTCCAGGCCAGTGAGGGACCCTGTTTACTCAGCCTGTTTTGTCACTTTGGAGTTGGACAGGGACCAACATGGTGGCTCGCTTGCATTCCCCCCCCCCCCCGATGTCCACTGAGAAATTCTACCTTGGTCATCAGTACTTTGCCTGGACAAATATCTCTTACCAATGCTCACATCAACAGGAAGCTGGGGTTTTGATTTGCTTTGTTCTGTTTCATTTTGGCAGTCCTGGGACTAGAAGCTAGGGCCTCATGAACGCTGGGCAAGTGCCTGGTTTAGCACCCAGTCCCGAGTCCCTGGAAGGGACGCTTGATTATGCTTCTGATTCCCACGCACTCTGCCTTCCTTTCTTCCCACGTGTACCCCCTCCCTGCAGGACTCAAGACTATTCTCGCCTTGCTTTGGCTGGTGAAACATCCTGCATGATGGAAGCCCCTCCAGGGCAGAGGCTTCAAGAGAGAACACACAACTAGCCCTTTCCTTTTTCTCTCCGCCATATCATTTCCCTATGCTCCTCGGCACAGCGGCCACTCTACCATTTGAATTCCGTAAGGAGGCTTCCGTAGGTCGGAGCCACGGATGGACCGTGAACGTGCAATAAAATGTTGTTGACAGAGGCTAATGAGATGTCCTAGGGCATTTATTACTGAAGTGTCACCCAAGATCCACTGATGGATACAAGGGGTTTTATGAGGCCTGAGGGAACATGACTGCCCTGGTGCCTTCTGGGTGTCAGAGTAAAAATACCAGGGAGTAGATGGATTAAATGACAGAAATCCAACGTTCACAGTCCTAGGGGCTGGAAAAAGCAAGGTCAAAGTGTCAGTACCTCTGGCATTTCTTGAGGATCTACTTCCGGGCTTGCAGATGGTTCCTTTCTCTTCACACTGTCACCCGGTGGCAAGCAGAGAGAGAGGAAGTCTCCTCTTAGAAGTGCTCTCTACCATCCTCTCCTGAGGAGCGCTGGGCAGCTACCCGCCAGGGGAGGAGGGGCCATTTCCGGCGGGGGGGGCAGATGTAGCCACCATGCTACACACTTAAGTGAGTAACTCTAACAAACTCAGTGGATCACGGGACAAAAGACACGAGAGTAGCAGGAGGGCTGGGGAAGGAGTCCAGGGGCAGGGGGAGGAGTCCAGGGGCAGGGGGAGGTGATGACAGAAGGTGCGGGGTAGACCTCGGGTGCTTCCAGGTGACATTCTTCACTTTGGGGTTGGTGGAAGCTGCGGTCGACTAGCTTAGTGCATTCGGGAAAGTTCCATCCGAAGGTAGGTTGTTCGCAGAGGTGCTGGGGCAGCTACGACAGATTGTAACTGGGCAAGACTCGAGCTCTCCACAGTTAAAGTTCGAATCGGTTAATGGCCTTGTAGAAAGTTCAAGGTAAAATGGCTTCTGTCTAGGAGCTGTCCTAAGTGTGAGAGCACATTTACTGTATGTATGTGTTAGGGTTCTGTTACTGTCACAAAATACCCGAGTTCATCAATTTCAGAAGAGAAAAGGTTTATTCAGACACACAGGTTCTTAGATTTCAGGTGGTTGGCACCATTGCCTTTGGACCAGTCACAAGGTAGACCATCCTGGAAAGGAGTTATGGGTGGCAGGACTCCATTCATCAAAGGGCATCCAAGAATCACAGTATCCGCTCCTAGGGCACGCTCCCCACTTCCTTCCACCTAACTCCATCTTCTAGCGGCTCCTCCATTTCCCAGTAGCGCCACGGGCTAGGAGCCAAGCCTTCAAAATATGAGCCTTTAGGGGATCCTGATTCATAACATAGCAACCCTAGAAGAATGATCTAAGTTATAATCTCAAAGACAAGCAACAGAGCTGGGGGAACGACTTGGTGAGTAAAGACCTGCCATGCAACCGTGGCAATGAGAGTTTCGACCCCCAGAACCCACGTAACTGCCGACTGATGTGGTAGCATGTCTGTAATCCAGTGCTAAGAAGGGGAACACCAGGGATCCCCAGAACAAACTGGCTGGCTGGCCTCACGGTGTTGGTGAGCTCTGAGTTCAAGGGAGAGACCCCACTCAATGAACAGAGTAGAGAGCAGCCAAGGAAGACTCTGGATGTCACCCTCGGGCTAGACACATGCACACACATGCTCACAAGTGAACAAGCATGCACATACTGCACACATATACACGTGAAGGGGGGAAGAAGGATGAGTAACTGACAGCTACTCAGAAAGAAGAGCAAATGGAAACACAAGTAGATACTGCAAAACAAGCTGGGTCGTTAGTCTTTTCACATAAAGGATTGACAGTAGTCAGTTCAACCATGACTTCCTAGTTCTATTTGTGACCCCTTATGGCCTGAGAAATTTACATAACCCGAGTATGTAGGCGTATAAATAGATGAACAAATCAAATTTACTGATAATATATCATAAAGAAATTTATTTTAGAACAATTCTTTCGTGTGCATATAATTTGACCACTTATTAGCAGTAAGAGCAAACGTGCATCCCGACAAGACAGAAGTGATTGTTTTCTTTCACTTAAAAGATTAAATCGTGGATGACTATTTGATGCTGAGAAAGAGAGAGCATCTTCGGTGATTTTTCAGGGTTGGTTGGCTTTATGATTTCATAATCGCCCAAGGCTGAGAACGGTACCACATGCAAATGCGTAGCACAAAATGGCAGAAGTTTGTCTAAGGTAGCACCAGAGACTGTTGGAAATTTTGTCCTAATCCCAGAGCTAAATTTATTTCTTTTAATGAAACTCATCAGCGACTCAAACAGAATTTTAATTTGAACATTCTAACGCAATCCAGTCCAAAGAAACAGCAAATCTGTGTTCTGAAATTAAACCTGCAGAAAACCAGCCCAGTGCCAGTGCTCTGATGTGCAATATAAAGCTATCCCATGCTTCTGAGCCACTTGCAGGCAGCATTCCGTGGGGCTGCACGGCCGCCATGCCTTGGGAGCTGTAAAGCACACAGGATGTGTGCTCAGGGCAAGGTCACAGAGAAGTCCCAAGCAACGTGGGCAAGCACTGATAAGACCACCTTGATTTCATTAAGAATACTCTCTTGGATCCCCATTTGAGAACTTTTTACTGTTTCTCCCAACCTCCACATTCATGTCAGTGACACCACCCCACGCGGGACCTGTGTTAGTTCGCGTTTCTCTTGCAGCAGTGAAATTCCATGACAAAAAATCAAGTTGGGGAAGAAAGGGTTTGTTTGGCTTACACTTCAGCACTGCTGTTCATCACTGAAGGAAGCCTGGTCAGGAACTCACACAGGGCAGGAGCCTGGAGACAGGAGCTGATGCAGAGGCCATGGAGGAGTGCTGCTTACTGACTGGCTCCCCCTAACTCGCTCAGCCTGCTTTCTTATAGAACCCAGGAGCACCAGGCTAGGGATGACAGCACCCACAAGGCACTGGGCTCTCCCCCTTCAATCACTAATTAAGAAAATGTCCCACAGGCCTGACTACAACCCCATGTAAAGGGCATTTTTTAAATTGCGGTTCTTTCCTCTTAAATGATGTTAGCCAGTGTCAAGTTGACATAAACCTATAGAGTCCAGGATCACCACCTACAATTTAAGAATCTGAGAAAAAAATAATAGCAAGCACAGAGACAGATACTGTAGATACTACTGAGCAGAGTATACAGAGATACTAATGAGCCTATTGGTTTTCATCTCCTTACAAAACGTCTAAAAAAAATACAGCTTAAATGGGGGGAGGATTTATTTTGCTCACTGTTTCTGGGGGTTTAGTCTGCCATGGTGAAGAAGGCACCCTCTGCATGTAAGTAGGAACAGTGCAGCTACCATCACCACATCTGGGAACATGTGCCCCTTTGCCCTTTGCCCTTTGCCCTACCCCTTACTTCTTATTCCATCTTTGTGCCTAGCCTACCCCATGGTGCTGCCCACCTTTCTCAGTTTGGCCTTCCAGAAAATGTCCTCAGAGGTTTGCCTGCTTAGTCCCCTAGGTATTTATCTGTGAGTCTATTGTTGTTATATTGTATCTAGAGGGGCAGATTCAAGTGTGTGTATATATAAGAGGTCAGAGGTTCACGTTGTATGTCTTCTTCGACCATTCTCTGCCTTTTTTTTTTCAATTTATTTTTGTTTTGTGTGTGTGTGTGTGTGTGCACCCCTACATGAGTTTATGTGCACCCTGTGCATGCCAGGAGTCTTTGGAAGCCCAAAGGTCACTTGATGAGGGTTCTAGGAACTGAACCCAAGTCTTCTGAAAGAACAGTAAGTGCTCTTAACCACTGCTGTGGTTTGAATAAGAATGGTCCATAGGCTCATATGTTTGGATAACTGGTCCCAGCTGATGGACCGGTTTAAAAAGCAATAGGAGGTATGGCCTTGTTGGAAGAGGTGTGTCATCAAGGGTGGGCATTAAGGTTTCAAAGACTCAGTGCCATTTCCAGGAGCTTCTCTATTTGCTGTTTGTGGGTCAGGATGTGAACACTCGGCTGCTGCTTTGGCCTCCTACCTCCATGCCCTCACTCTGTGATCATAAACTCCTCCCTACTGGAACTGTAAGCCCAGTTAAAATCTTGGTTTTCTAAGTTGCCATGATCCAGGTGGTTTAATCACAGCAATAGAAAAGGAACCAATGCCATTACTGAGCCATCTCGCCGACCAATTTCCTTATTTCTTCAAGGCAGGGTTTCCCACTGAACCTCAAGCTCACCAATTTAGCTAGGATGACTGGCCAGTGAGCTGCAGGAATCCTCCCCAGGCAATTCTTAAGATGAGGAGCTGGAGGCTAGCCTGGGCTACATAGTGAGAGCCTGATTAATGTTTGGTGACTTTGCTCTGCAGGCTTTTCAGAGGCTTTCTCTCCTCTGGGGTGAGTCACATTCTGTGGATGATGAGATTTAGCCCATTCATGGAAAGCACTTGGGACAGTGCCTGCGTGTATGAAGGTTCCAGCCATCTCTGGCTGCCATTGCTCATATTAGAGGCTGAGTCATTCTTCCAAGCCACACAGCAGAAAATAAAGGAGCCTGAATTCAAACTCTGGCTTCAGAGCGCCCCTGTCTTTTGCCTCGTTTAGGGGAGAACTCTTGTGGGCACTGGAGCCATCTCACCAAACCTCAGCTATTCCAGTTCACCAAGTTTCTGGCATCAGAATGTATCAGAAACTAGAGAGTCTGCTCTGTTTTATTTGTACCTAATGGCTTCTTGCTTCCCTTACTTTTTCTCCAGCTAATATCTGTGTATATACCACAAGTTACTCAAGAACGGACACTGTAAACTAGGGCTTTGGAGATGGCTCAGTAGTGAAACTCTCTCCCTTAAGAATGAGGATCCTGAGTTCAAGGCCCAGACCTGTGATTTTTTAAATGGTAAGATTGGAAGGAGCATAGTAGTTTGTGTCTATAATCCCAGCACTGGGCAGTCAAAATCAAGCCTAACCCTGAGACTCATTGGCCTGCCAACCCAACCAAATTGGTGGGCTCCAGATTCAGAGAGAGACCTTGTTTCAAAAACAAAGACGGACAATGACTAAGGAAAACACCTGACATTGACCTCTGGCCTCCAAATATACACCCACATACACCTGCATACATATGAACCAACACACATACACATGCACGCACACACGCACATACACACAGAGTAAAAACTAGTGGGCTACTGATGAATGTTTAGCAACCACTTCTCAAGGAGGAGCAGGAGCTGAATGTCAATGTACATTGACTTTGATGGTATGAATACTCCTAACCATGGCCAATTTCATGATATCAGAGTGAAATCAACCAGTTCAAAATTCCTGAGACGCTGACAGTCAGCTCCGGCGAGTTAGAGCAAGCCCATTACAGCATGCCTCTGGGTCTAGGGGTTCTATTTTGTGCTTAACTCTTTCCTTATGTGTGTGATGTGTACAGTAGTGTATGTCAGTACAAGTGTGCACACACCACAGTGTGCAGGTAGGGGTCAGAGGTCAACCTTCAGGGTGGTTCTCACCTTCCACCTTGTTTAAGGGAGGGTTGCTGTATTGTCCACCGGGCTAGCTGGCCCTCCGCGTTTGGGGGACTCTTCTCTCTCCACCTCCCACCGGAAGCATGGGAATCACAGATATGCGAGACCAACCACATCTGTTGACATCTCCTGCATCATCTTTCATGGTTCCGGATATAGTGCTGAGCAAATAGGACACAGCCACCTATATCGACACTTCTGGTTCAAGGTAACAGACTTCACGTGTACATTCACAAAGTCCCAAATCCCCTTAGAATGAGAGACATAAACATTCATACTTCCATAAACATGTGTGCTCATGAAGGGTCCAGCCAATGAGAAAACCTGAAAAATGTATGGAAGGCAGGAAGGCAGATAGAATCCTACTGATAGAGAAGCCAGGGGAGCCCACAAGGGAGGCAGCATGGGACGGCTTCTGTGGAGATGGGGGCACGTCGTCTTGGGGCAGTGAAGCAAGACACTAAGGGACTGGGTGGAGGCTGAGAAGAGCTGAGCCAGTCTTCCTCTTTCTTATTTTCTACGTGTTTCAAGTCTTATTTCCCCAGCTAAGCATCCCAGAGTTACTCTGGAAAACAAGAGCAGTAGTTCTCTGGGAGAGCTTTAAGGCCAAGGACAAGAGGCTGCTCTTCTGTTAGAGCCCCTGACGAGCATGCGTGAGACCAGGCTAACCCTCCAGATAAAAATAAATAAATAGTCTCTTCGCCTTTCCTTCACCATCGTGTGCCACCTGCCCGCCCAGCCTTCTCGCCATGTCTTCTCACAAGACTTTCAGAATCAAGCGATTCCTGGCTAAGAAACAAAAGCAAAATCGTCCTATTCCTCAGTGGATTCGGAAGAAAACTGGCAACAAAATCAGGTACAACTCCAAGAGAAGACACTGGAGGAGAACGAAGCTGGGTCTGTAAGGAGTCAACAATGAATGGCAAAACAATTCATGATGAATCGTGATCCTTGATGAGTGTTACAAGATGAAGTTCAACATTTTCAATCTGGAGACTTAATCATGTTTAAGTTGGGAGTGGTTTCTCCAGTAATAAAATGTAGAACCTTTTGAAAAAAAAATAAATAAATAGTTGTTAAAAACTGAGAACAGATAAGCATTAAAGGCACAGAGTTATAATGTCTAATATCCAGACAAAAAGAGGAAGAAAAGAAGACCGGAATAGAACAAAGAGTGTGGATGAGGGCAGAAGAGAGACGGCTCAGCTATTGAGAGCTCAGAGCGCTCCCGCAGAGGACCTGAGTTCAGGTCCCAGCACCCCCAGGATGCACAGCGGACAGCTTACAACAGCCTGTAACTCCAGCTCGAGTCGCGGGGATCCAACACACTCTTCTAGCCTCTTCAGGCACCTGTATACACACACACACACACACACACACACACACACACAAATCAGAATAAAGCAGCGTAAAGAATATGGGCTAGTTGTTTAGTTCATGGCAGAATACTTGCCTAGCAGACATGAGTTCTGAGTTCCACTCCCAGCAGTATGAACAAATAAATAATCTGAAATATTGACAGTCTGAACATAGAGTAATGGGAAAAATACAAAAATATAAATAAATTTAAATTGGAAGTATAAGGCCATAATGTTGAGTGATATGTTACATGATTGGATGTGTGTCTGTCTGTCTGTGTGTCTGTGTATGTGTGTGTGTGTAAATTTCTTCAAATCATAAATAAATTGCTATTAGAGGACAGACAAGTGAAGAAACTATAAAAGCCTGCATGGAAACAAGGGCCACCACTTTAGAAAGAAGGAACTGAAAACAGATAGAAAAGGGCTTCAAAGATCCCGTCGGATTTTTTATCTATGATATGAAGCAAAAAGAAAAGAAAGATGAATGAATGGTGAGCCACGCAATTCAAGGGGGATTCTATACTATCCAACTGTCCAAATAATAGTAATAATAATAATAATAAATAACAAACAAAAAACCCTGTATCTAGCACAAGCTTCAAAGTACAGAGAGACAGATGAAACATACATGAAGCATGCAGACCTGGGCTGGAGAGCACACACAGGAGAGTGTCTATTGATCTGTAGAGGACCTGGCTTCAGATCCCAGCACTGACACAGTGGTTTATGAACATTTGTAAGTCCAGTTTCAGGGTATCTAACGCCCTCTTTTGGCCTCTGAGGATACTGGACTCCCTCTTGGTGCACATATGTATATAGAGGTAGACATGTGCATAAAATCAAAGTAATCCTTTTTCTTTAAAAAAAAAAAGCATGACTACAAACGTAGTCAAATTTGTGAAGGATGATTTCAGAGCAAATTTGTCTCTAGTTGCTAGTACCGGCATTAGCCTTCTAAGTATGGAGGTCTACAGAACAGAAAATGGATTCCATTTGCCAAAGAAAAAGCTGATAACAACAAGTCAGGGGAAGTTTTCTGACTTGGTTTATTAACACTCAACAAAGTTTAGTGCATGCATTTTTAAAAGAGCCATGTTTTCTTAAAATATTTACAAAGAAGATGATTTTGACTCATTTTTGTAAGACCTCTCTCTTAAGGAAAAACAAATGGTATATTAGATGATGGTTCTTAAGTTGCTAGTCTGAAAATACCTGGGGAAAAACATTACCAAAGGTGCTGAGCGAGTGAGTGTGCCCGCCAGGTCCTTCCAAATCTCACGTGGAGCAGGGGCCTCCACTCATTGATGTTTGCCAAACTCTGAAGGAAAGTGGTACCTTCCCTGCCATTTTGGACAGAATCCTCAGAAGCAGGGAGCAGAGAAAACCTTCCTTCCCTTGAGATGGCTCTCGGCTATTTTGGTCACAGGGACAGAAAAAGAAACAGCATCACCGATGGTCTGACAAATCATAGGGAGAAGAGATACAAGAAATGGTATCATCTGAGTTGTGTCCACTCTAACCCTGGCCTGGATGGATTGGAACGGCAGACAACAGATTAAACCCAACTGCGAAATGTCAGGGCTGGGCCCAGCCTCTAGAGTAGTTGGCAACACAAACTGGATTCGGTGGGTTTGAAAAATAAGAGTAGGAGGAAGAGGAGGAGAAAGAAGACTTAAGGTGAATGAGTCAGGAGGTGAGAATGGAGAGGTGGGTCCTCGAGGAGTTGTGGGAAGCATCATCAGCTCAAACTGTATGAAACTCTCAGAAGGATTAATAAAAACACCTCTTTCCAAAGATTACTACCTGGACACTAACACCATCAGATACGACATCTTGGCCTGATCGATCGTAAGGAAGCTTGCACCGACTCCAGAGAGCTTGCTCACATCTGCGACCTCCTCCGGAGGGTGATTCTGAAAAGCCATTTTCTCCCAATGTGTTTTCATTGAGTCTCATTTGCATTTCGTAAAATGCACACACTTCTGCAGTTCTGTTAACAGTGAGGAGACTAAACACTCATCTCAACCACGACACCAGAAACCATCATTTTAAGGACACGTCCCTCAGCAAGGAAACCCAAGGGCTTCTGCTTCTCAATGTTGTCTGAAATCATAGGAGCACACTCAGGTCAGAGCCTGGACGCTAATGAGGCACAGGCTGCAAACAGCACATCTTAGCCCATTTATTTACTTATTTAATGATTTATTTATGTTTATTTTATGTGCATTGGTGTTTTGCCTGCATGTATTTCTGTGTGAGGGTGCCAAATCCCCCGGAACGGGAGTTATAGATAGTCGTGAGCTGCCATGCGGTTGCTGGGAATTGAACTCAGATCTATCCAGAAAAACAGCCAATGCTCTTAGCTGCCAAGCCATCTCTCCATCTCTGTCATCTCACCTCATTAACAAGAACATTTCTAGGGCCAAGCCTGAGGACACCTGCCTTTAATCCCAGCACCGAAGAGGCAGGGGTAATTGGATCTCCATGAGTTTGAGACCAGCCTGCTCTAGATGGAGTATTTTCAGGCCAACCAAGGCTACATAGTAAGACCCTGTCTTTAAAATAAATGACAACCAAGAAAACCCACTTTCTACTGTGACTTAGGGAAGAAGCAGTAACTGCTCTCAATCACCGTCAAGCAGGGCTCTCAGCCTCCCTAACGCTGTGACCCTTTAATACAGGTCCTCATGTTCTGGAGACCCCCAAAGATACAATTATTTTCATTGCTACTTCAGAACTGTAATTTTGCTACTGTTATGAATCATAACTATCTGATATGCAGGATATCTGCTATGTGACCCCCCAAAGGAGATGCGACACACAGGTTGAGAAATGCTAGCATAAAGTGACTTGTACTTTTGAGCCCAAACCCTTAACATTTATTTGCTGGGGGTGTGTGATTAATATCATCCTTTATTTCCTTTTCAAGTGTTTCTCATACTACTGCATGAATAAGCCAACACAGCCTATCTCCATACTATCTGAAGTATCTAGATTAACAGCCCAGGCTCAATTCCCCACTAGCAACTGCTCTCTCTAAGTCCAAGGAAAATAACAACACATCCAGACGCCCCCCCCCCCCAACTCTGAAGTTCCTTCATTTTGGCTTCAGTGTCGTGCAACAAGCTCTTCTCAAGTGTTTGGAGCAGTTTAGAATGATGCTCTTATTGGTTTTCTGTGCTCAGGATGGGTGGAAATGGAATAGTGACTCATGGCATTGATGACCGAGAATGCTCAGTGTCTCAAGACCCAGAAGAAAAGTGGAGGGAGCATTTGAAGGACTCCTGTGACTGGGCTCGTCATTTAGACTTCAACACCTGGAAACAGGACAGGTGGACCAGAGGACATGGAACTCCACTCGGCTCTCTTCCCTAAATATAGCCCCATTGCTTCTGTTAACTTGTCCCCTCTGTCTTCGGAGAACAGGCATATCGCACGGCTCAGCACAAAACCAAACGCTTTGGTCTCCACCTTTGGAATCCAAATCTCCACATAATCACTTGTTCGGAAGGCGGTCCTCTGTTTTCAGCTTTATTCTCCATGCGCCATTTGTTAGACATGTGGAGTAATCAGAGGTTACCGTGAGGAATTGCGTTTCCACTTTCCAGCTCGAAGAGAAAGGCCTTCAAGACAAACAAACCGTTTTTTTAAAATGAAGACCAGAAGTGAATAGGCATTTTTCATAAGAGGGGAGAAGAATAAGTTTCATAAGTTCAACCTCATAAGCAATCAGGCAAATGTAAGTGCAAGCCATTTCACACCTCCTCGGATTAGGAAGTGTCTTCTGCCAATGAGCAATACGGATAAGGATGTAAAACTATAAGAATTCTCGCACAACTCTGTGTTGGGCGGGTAGGGGGTGTCTGGAACAGTGAAGCCTGTCGGGAAAACAACTTGCATTACCTAGTAAAGTGGTATGCGTGCTAAATCCAAGGTGTCTGTTTTTAAGAGGTGTGTATACACACACACACACACACACACACATGTTAGGTGATCTTAAATTACTGTTAATTTTATTAAGTGTGATAATTCTGAAGTATTTAGATCTGAAATGTCTTCAAGATGTTCACAAGTTTAAATTGAGCTGATAAAAACCAGAAAGGAGGAGGAAGGGGGAGAGAGAGGTTTTTTTTTTAAAGGAAGGGGGAAGACTTTGGGAACAGATTCATCCAAAGATTTGAATGATGGATCTGTCAGTTGACCCGGGAGATTTGCTTCAGCCTCTCTCACACTGTCTAACCATCTTTACAATGAAAGTGACTGTTGTCTGACTTCCTTGAGGACAAATAAGGGCCCAGACACTACGTATTAATTATGAAAGCCTGGCCTTTAGCTTAGTTAGGCTTGTTTCCCACTAGCTCTTGTAACTTAATTAACCTACATTTTTGTCACATGGCTCCTTACCTTTTCTCAGTACAGCACATCAGACTTGCTCCAACTCTGCTGGAAAAATCCCCAAGCCTGAATCTCTCCTCCCAGTTCCTCTCTCTGCCCAGAAGTCCCACCTATTGCCTCTTACCTAGCTATTGGCCATTCGGCTTTTTATTGAACCAATCAGAAGGTGCCTTAGGCAGAGACACGTCTTTACAGTGTACAAAATGATTATCCCACAACAAGCTACAGTGACCAACACTTAAGAAATGAGGTCATTAAATAAACCAACTCGAGTAAATTGTCACTCCTCTGTCGCAGGTTTGCTATGAACTGCTTGACTCTGTTTGCAGAGGGTTCACACTCAGATTAAAGGGGGAGAAACTCCTTAGGTCCCATAACCGACTTCTGATGATGGCAGCAGAAAACACAGGGCTATGCACAATAACAGATTCGCAACACCAGAAAATAGCATAGCTACACTGTGCATTGGCAGGAAGACTACTACATTAAGTTAAGGGGCCTTGGCTGTGGGGAGTGAAGGAGCTCATGAAGTTCTGAGTGACTGTCTATTGTTGACATGAACACAGCAATGTGAAGGACCCTTGTCTCAGACTCATGGAGAAGTGACAAAGCCTCCCCTACCCCAGGACGTGAGACTCAAAGAAACCCAGCCTCCTTGTTCAGTTGTATGCAGTAACCCTGTCTCTGTGTTGGACTCTGTATAATAAACATACCGAGCTTCTGGGATGTTGCAGTTTCTTGACCACCTATGTTGAAATAGGAGCAGTGGGGCTGCGTCCCCAACACCCCAGCCGCTTGGCTAGCTCATGCCCGAAATAACAACACACAAACTGTATTCATTTAAGAACTGCTTGGCCCATGAACTCTAGCCCTTACAGGCTAATTCTCGCACCTGGACTAGCCCATTTCTAATGATGTGTGTAAGCACCCCAAGGTGCGCTTACCGGGAAGAGTCTAGCCTCCGTCCATGCTGTCCGGGAGCAGAGCAGAGTCTGACCTCACTTCCTCTTCCGCCCAGAATTCTATTCTGTTTACTCCTCCCACCAATGCTTTAACCTATGAGGCCAAGCAGTGTGTTTATTACTTAACCAATGAAATCAACAGATTGATATATGACACTCCCACATCACACCCAACCCCAACTTTTCTGGGCATCCACGTGTTTTTTTCTTCATTTCCTTGCCGTCCCCATCAGGTCCAAGTCCCCGGAGGCCAAGCAAGAACTGGGTAGCTGGAGACACATCCCATCCCATAGACTGTTCGACTGGCAGTCGTGAAGGCGAGAGTTCAATCCCTTTATACATGGCAGGTGTATGCTTGCAATCCCAGGGTCAGGGAGGTTCTGTGGGACAATGGATTTGTCACTTGTATTTTAATAAAATGCTGACTGGCCAGTAGCCAGGTAGGAAGTATAAGTGGGGCAACTAGAACAGAAGAATTCTGGGGAGAGGAAAGACTCAGTTTGCAGTAGTCACTCATATGCAGAGGAAAGAAGATGAGAATGCCTCACTGATAAAAGGTACCAAGCAATGTGGCTAACATAGACGAGAATAATGGGCTAATTTAAGATGTAAGAGTTAATTAATAAGAAGCCTGAGCTACTAGGCCAACAAGTTTATGATTAATATAGACCTCTATGTGTTTCTTTAGAACTGAATGGCTGTGGGACCTGGTGGGACAGAAAAACCTCGGTCAACAGGGAGGCAGGACAAGTGGGCCAGCCTAACTGGCTGCTTCAGCAACAAAAGAACCAATTCAGTCACTGAAATTACCATGAAGATGAATCAAAAAGTGCTTTTATTTAAAACCATATTGTCCTTCTTCACAGCACTTCTGGTTACAGTAAGAAGTCACTGTCTAGACGTTTAACAGGTGAATAAACCAAAGAAATAACAGCTATAAAACAAAGAAATTTCCTGACAGTGATTGGCTCTACAACCATCAACACAGTGTCTTAAAGTGGATATTTAGTGATATGACAGAATGCTCACAATATAAAGTTAAATTTAAAATAGAGTCTCTGGGGCTGGTGTGATGACTCAGCAGATGAGAATGCTTCCCTGCAGTAAGAATAATAAAAACTCAGAGACAGATACTGGGGTTCAAGCTGAAGATCAGAAAAGCAAAACAGCCAAGCCGCTAGAGAAGTCTTACCTCTTCTACCAAGGCTGGGTGACTGCAGACTGAGCCCTGAGCCTCTGTCACCTTCTGTCTTAAATTCCCATTTAGTACTGGGATTAAATGTGTGAGCCACCACCACCTGAATCTGTTTCTGCACTGATCTTGTGTAGCCCAGGGTGGCCTTGAACTCATAGAGATGCATCTGACTCTGTGTCCCAAATCCTGGGATTAAAGATGTGTGACACCAGTGCCTGGCTTCTAGTGGCTTAGTTTTACCCTCTGATCTCCAGGCAAGCTTTATTTATTAAAACATAACTAAAATATGACTATACTTCCCTCCAGGCCTAAAGACCTGCATTTGATCCCCAAGTCCCACAAGGTTTTATCCAAGAACTGGTTCCTGAAAGTTGTCCTCTGAGCTCTACTGAAGCACACACAAACACAACACAAAATGAACATGTAACGAAACATTCTATTATTTTTGTTGTTTTTGTTTCATGTTTTTGTTTGTTTGTTTGTTTGGTTGGTTGGTTGGTTGGTTTTGTTTTTGTTGCTATCATTTTGTTGTTTGGTTTTTCAAGAAGGGGTTTTCCATTATGGCCCTGGTTGTCTAGGAACTAGCTCCTTAGACCAGGGTGGTCTCCAAGTCAGAAATCCTCCTGCCTCTGCCTCCCTAGTGCCAGGACTAAAGGCGGGTATCCCCCAGACTTGGCCACAAAGATGTTTTTATGTTGCAGCTTTTAAGCTTAAAGTTCTGAACTCTTTCCACTGCTGGGTGTTAGACTTGACACCAGCACAGTGAGACCAGACAAGGGAGTTCACGCCAACCTTGTTTATGCTGGAGGAAAAGGCAGAGCAAACAACATCCATCAAGAGAAACTTGGATGTCTAGACAGCAGATTTGCCGGCAGAAACTGAATAAAAGGAAAGAGTTACAGTAACCAATTCGGATCCAGCTAGCAGAGGATATCTGTAGTTTGATAGCGATTATATAAAAGGCTGAAAGCATTCAATTCAACACTACAAGATGTGCGTTGTGTGTGTGTGTGTGTGTGTGTGTGTATAAGCAGGGATTTTTCTTCTGGATTTTCTCAGAAAGGGTTTTTCTGTAGCAGCCCTGGCTGTCCTTGAACTCACCTTGTAGTTCAGGCTAACCTTGAACTCAAGAGATCCCACCTGCCTCTGTCTCACAGCGAGTGCTGTATTAAAGGCATGTCTCACCACTCTCAGTTTAGCAGACACTTTAAAAGACATTTTATGTTTGTGTGTAGTTGTGCATGCATGTAAGTATAGTACCATTAGAAGCCAGCATAGGTCACAGCATCTCCTAGGTGTGAAGCTGGTTATGAGCTACCCTGGGAGGGCGCTTTGAGCCTGACTTGGGTCCCCTGACAGAATAGGAAGTGCTCTTAACCACTGAGTCATCTCTCTAGACCTATGGCTTTTTTCTTAAAACACAGGAACAATAATAAATTCCAAATGCAGGGCGATAATTATCTCTGGAAGGTGAGGAAAGGAGCTGAGTGTAGAAAGGAGACACATGGTAGCTTCAGCTGTGTCTGTAAGGCTTTATCTCTTGGGTAGAGCGCAGAGGCTTGTTCCACAGTTCTCCGGAGGTCTCAGGTGCCTCTAACATTTCGTAATTAAAGAGAAGTACCTATAACGAAATAAAAGTTTTCAGTCAAATGGGCCACCAGATATGCAGTTAATTTAACCACAAACTGGTGGAATCGTTTTAGATTTATTTGTATTTATGTGTTCACGTGCCTGCATGAATTTATGTGTAGCATGGGCAGAGCTGTGTAGGTGTCCACGCGTGCTGAATCCCCTGAAGCTGGAGTTACTCGTAGTTGTGAGCCAACAAGTGGATGCATGGAACCAAATTTGGTTCTCGGAGAAAGCAGTAAGTGCTCTTAACCACTGAGCCCTGGTCCCTGAAACACTTTAAAATATATATATTTGGCCAAAGCCCAGGATTTCCAAAATAGAAAACTTAATCTCTACAAAACAAATGATTTTCAATGCAAATAGTTTTATTATAATCATTTCCAATTTTGTTTAAAATCCAAACCTTCTCTCCAGGGGAAGGAAAATTAAGGCATGTTCTCCCCTCCCTCCAAAACATATTCTCTTTAAAAGGGAGAAATAAATGAAGACATTAACTGTACAAAGTCTTCCCTTTATTCTTCCACCAAATCACAAAGTTCGGGGAGAAATTGGCGCTTCCAGCTTTGGTTCCACAGACCGGCTCGGGCAGTGACACATTTACACAGGGCTAACCGGACTCGTCGGTGAAATTGATTGAAACTTGCTTAAAAGGAGGAAAAGAAAACTTTTGGTGCATTCCACACTTCCCCTTAAGTGTACTTCAAATCATGCCGCCTCTCGTATTCCACAGAGCTTCGAAACACCCTTTAAATTGTCTACATAAATCACCCCATCCCCTAATGGAACAGTTTTCTCTCCCTGGACAAAAAAAGAAAAAGAGGCGCTCTGTCCCCAAGGGGGCTACACCCCAGGATGAAGAACCCTGCCCAGACAGGACCTTGTGCAGGTGTTACAACGACTCAGTTCTGTCTGGAAGCCTGGAGAGCTGACTTCCTGTTCCTTCTGCCACCACAATCCCTGGGTTAAAATCTCTACCTTTAAAATCTGGGACTTTCTACCTCCTCAGAGCAGAGAGCAATTGTTCCGGTGTGCAGAAACACGGGGTTACACACCAAGAAGGTGAACACAGTCACCAAGCTCGACATAAAAAAAAAAAAAAAAAAAAAAAAAAAAAAAAAAAAAAAA